>NC_044926.1:15980995-15996862 GCF_003576645.1 Ipomoea triloba | reverse complement strand
CAAGAAATGCCCACACTCATCACAAGACAAGGAAGATGAACACAAGTCCAATAATCCACAATATATACTCACAGATCATCAAAACAAAGCTATAAACCCCAAGAAATTCACAGGATTCCAACACCAAGTCATATACACAGATCATGAGTGAAAATAGGTTTAGTGAGACATGGATGGTTACCTCTTGAAGCTCTACTCAAACCAAGCAATCTCCAATCACCTCACAAGCCAGCACCTCCTTCTTGATCATCTTTTTCCCAAGAAAGATCCCCAAAAGAATATAATGAGAACTTATAAAAGACTATGAAAACATGATGAGAAATGATGTCTTCCTAAGGAGAAATACTTACCCTAGTGCTATAGCCCCTAAAAGAGCAATCTTTGACTTGAAATCTTGAAGGATAAAGTGTAGTATAAGCTTTAGGGTTCTTAGAGGTGAGAGAGTAGGAAGAAATGTATTTTGCAGGGAAAGGAAAGAGCTAGGGGTTGTAAGTACAAGACTTTTTATATGAGTAGGGAAAATCATTACATACACCATATATGTATCATATTTGGGTATTAGAATAAGACATGCGCTTATTTGTAAGAAATGGGTCATCCATACTCAATATTAATTTAATGGATATAAACATGGTCCTTCCAACGATTGGGCCAATAAATAATTAATATACTTGTAAGGAATAAAAAGGGTCCAAATGAAGAACATTTCTTACAAAATTAAATCAAGGAAATTGGGCCTTTGATTAAATAAATAATTCCGAATGAGAAATATATCTCTTTTAGGAGAACGGAGCCCAATTAAATTAAATTAATTACACGGTAGAAATAATTACCGGGTTTCAAGGCTTGAATTAAATCCGAGGTATTACAAATCTACAATAGCCTTTCATATGCAATTGCCCCAAGAACAAATGAGGTTTCTACAAGCCCATAGCACAAGGCAAGATGAGGAATTGCACGGATAAGAGAAGCGGTGGAGCACAACACGAGAATGATTGAACAACTCCAACCACAATTGGCTAACCAATTCCATCCACCATCATATGGAGGCCAATGAAGGAATCCGCCACTCCAAGGCAAAAGAAAGGAAGAGATTTGAAAAAAGAAAAAACAATGATTGAATGATGTTTGTTTGAGATGTGTCCCACTAAAACATTCGGTTCCATACGCGAGGGGTTCTGATTTACATTTCTTTATTTTACATGCAACTTACCGCTTTTCGTAGGAAATGGGAAGAACCAAAGAGCAAGCCAACAAAGGTAATTATGAGGAACCAAGCACTAGCCGAACAAGAGCTAGAGCACAACCACCACCTCCACCACCACAAGTTGATCCAAATGCAAGAGGAACAAGGATTTTTCGAGAAATAACTCATGAACAACTGGCGCTTGTGGATGTGTATAAGTCAAATAATTTAATAGGATGGAAATACTTTGATCCGATTGTCCTAAGAGAATTCGATGGCGAAGACATGGTAAATCGGTTGCTAATACACTCGCAATGGAGCAAAGTATTCGAATGGAGAGGGCTGACATATACCCCAGTTACCTATAAGTTTCTTGCTTCCTTGAACATAAAGAAAGAGCCAAACAATGCCAGGAAATCCATTTCTTATGTGCTTTTTGGGAAGAGATATAATCACTGCGTTGATGAGCTTGCTTTGATACTTGCATTACATACCCGTGATGAGATGAGCATGGCTTACTTCGGGAGGTACCATGCGGAGTTTGATTCCGATAGATATGCCGCAACCCATATTACGAATGATGCGGAGTATAACTTTAGCAACTTGAAGGCAAGAAAGATCTGAATGAATCATCTCAAGGCAATCCGACTTAATTTAGCAATCAACATGTAGGGAAGGAAAACAAATTTTAACAAGCCCTACTAGCAAGATTTGTTTTACATGTGGAGTATGGAGAAGGAAGCGGATGTCAACATGGGAGTTTTAACTGAAGAAGTGGCTTGCCTCTCAAAATTAGCCCAATGTTCAATCCGTTTTTATAGGACCGTTGGTAACGGAGTTATGCCTAGGATTAGGGCTTGATGCGGATCTTACGAGTGAGAAAGTTGAAGCCGAGATGAAAGCATTTACCGTCCAAGAGAGGTGATGATACCCCGCTAATTGGTGATAAGGAAGAGGAAGAAGAGGAAGAAGATGATAAAGGAAATGAAGAGCAAAGACAAAAATGTGGAGTGAGGCGTTCAACATAGTGGACCTGTGATAATGGATAGGGAATCTTGTGACACCCCTAACTTTTTTCACGCTGAGATAGGCATAACTTAAATACAAAAGCTATAAATCTCAGAATCTAATCATAAACATAGTGGAAGCATTTAAAACCTTAAAGGGTGTAATGCCACATCTAGTTTACATAATATAATGCTAAAGAATGCTAAGCAACCAACCACTCACACTCGTGAGAAAATACATAGTATAATAAGGTATGTAAATAGGTTTACACACACGTATAGAATATACGCACCAACGAACTGTTCTTTATTTAAATATGAGACTCAACAACGATAAGCTGAATAAGTCACAAACCAAGACTCTTCCAATTGAAACCAATATCCAATATGAATGTACAAGACAACAAGTCTATAAACAAGACACCAACTGAATCATAACTCCAACAGAATAACCACAAAGGAACAACAAGATATCAACTGAGATACAAACTCAACCAAATAACCAACCGCAAAGAAACCTATCAAACCACTATACCAAAGATACGCACTAAACGACAACCTCCAAATCACAATATCAACCATCGAACCAACCCACCGTATCAATATCACAAAACAGAGGCAATAAACCCGACTACAGAGGCATACGAGCCCAATCAAAGAGGCAATGACGAGGCAAAAGTCCAACACAGAGGCAAATGATGCCCATACAATTCCTCTCATAACACCATACACAAATACACCATAATTTCACCAACTAAATCCCAAGGTCATCAAAGATTCAACAAGATAAGAAATCCTCATAAGGACTCAAGGTTTCCTCATACCAAAATCAGATTCATTCCCACAAGAATCACCCACTAACAGTGTTAATCTCAGACTATGAACACAGTACATACTCAGGATAATAACCAAGGATTCAACCAATAACACTAACTCAATAGGTCAAGATAAATGTCCAAAGATCATGAATAAATACTCAACAACCAAGGTGGAATACTCAACAAAATGTTCAATACACATTCCAGAATCAAAAGGAATCAAGCAGAGTTCAAAGACCGCAAAACAGACACTGGCTCAGAATCAAGATTGAACTGACGGAACGCAGCAGCGGAACGCCCTGGACTGCTGGACTGCACCGCAAGAAGGCCGCGGAGGAGATCCACGGATCACACATCCCCACCACACAACACCGCCGTGTTCTTGAGGAAGATGTTGACGGGACACATTATACCGCCACTCACCTCCGCAAGAACAACTCCCTCCCAGATTACAGAACATAATACACGATGAATTAATCCAGAATGCGAAACATTCTCAGAATATCCAAATTACATATCTCAGAAGCCAAATAAATCATGGAATCCATAACAAGAAATGCCCACACTCATCACAAGACAAGGAAGATGAACACAAGTCCAATAATCCACAATATATACTCACAGATCATCAAAACAAAGCTATAAACCCCAAGAAATTCACAGGATTCCAACACCAAGTCATATACACAGATCATGAGTGAAAATAGGTTTAGTGAGACATGGATGGTTACCTCTTGAAGCTCTACTCAAACCAAGCAATCTCCAATCACCTCACAAGCCAGCACCTCCTTCTTGATCATCTTTTTCCCAAGAAAGATCCCCAAAAGAATATAATGAGAACTTATAAAAGACTATGAAAACATGATGAGAAATGATGTCTTCCTAAGGAGAAATACTTACCCTAGTGCTATAGCCCCTAAAAGAGCAATCTTTGACTTGAAATCTTGAAGGATAAAGTGTAGTATAAGCTTTAGGGTTCTTAGAGGTGAGAGAGTAGGAAGAAATGTATTTTGCAGGGAAAGGAAAGAGCTAGGGGTTGTAAGTACAAGACTTTTTATATGAGTAGGGAAAATCATTACATACACCATATATGTATCATATTTGGGTATTAGAATAAGACATGCGCTTATTTGTAAGAAATGGGTCATCCATACTCAATATTAATTTAATGGATATAAACATGGTCCTTCCAACGATTGGGCCAATAAATAATTAATATACTTGTAAGGAATAAAAAGGGTCCAAATGAAGAACATTTCTTACAAAATTAAATCAAGGAAATTGGGCCTTTGATTAAATAAATAATTCCGAATGAGAAATATATCTCTTTTAGGAGAACGGAGCCCAATTAAATTAAATTAATTACACGGTAGAAATAATTACCGGGTTTCAAGGCTTGAATTAAATTCGAGGTATTACAAATCTACAATAGCCTTTCATATGCAATTGCACCAAGAACAAATGAGGTTTCTACAAGCCCATAGCACAAGGCAAGATGAGGAATTGCACGGATAAGAGAAGCGGTGGAGCACAACACGAGAATGATTGAACAACTCCAACCACAATTGGCTAACCAATTCCATCCACCATCATATGGAGGCCAATGAAGGAATCCGCCACTCCAAGGCAAAAGAAAGGAAGAGATTTGAAAAAAGAAAAAACAATGATTGAATGATGTTTGTTTGAGATGTGTCCCACTAAAACATTCGGTTCCATACGCGAGGGGTTCTGATTTACATTTCTTTATTTTACATGCAACTTACCGCTTTTAGTAGGAAATGGGAAGAACCAAAGAGCAAGCCAACAAAGGTAATTATGAGGAACCAAGCACTAGCCGAACAAGAGCTAGAGCACAACCACCACCTCCACCACCACAAGTTGATCCAAATGCAAGACGAACAAGGGGTTTTCGAGAAATAACTCATGAACAACTGGCGCTTGTGGATGTGTATAAGTCAAATAATTTAATAGGATGGAAATACTTTGATCCGATTGTCCTAAGAGAATTCGATGGCGAAGACATGGTAAATCGATTGCTAATACACCCGCAATGGAGCAAAGTATTCGAATGGAGAGGGCTGACATATACCCCAGTTACCTATAAGTTTCATGCTTCCTTGAACATAAAGAAAGAGCCAAACAATGCCAGGAAATCCATTTCTTATGTGCTTTTCGGGAAGAGATATAATCACTGCGTTGATGAGCTTGCTTTGATACTTGCATTACATACCCGTGATGAGATGAGCATGGCTTACTTCGGGAGGTACCATGCGGAGTTTGATTCCGATAGATATGCCGCGACCCATATTACGAATGATGCGGAGTATAACTTTAGCAACTTGGAGGCAAGAAAGATCCGAAGGAATCATCTCAAGGGAATCCGACTTAATTTAGCAATCAACATGTAGGGAAGGAAAACAAATTTTAACAAGCCCTACTAGCAAGATTTGTTTTACATGTGGAGTATGGAGAAGGAAGCGGATGTCAACATGGGAGTTTTAACTGAAGAAGTGGCTTGTCTATCAAAATAAGCACAATGTTCAATCAATTTTTATAGGACCGTTGGTAACGAAGTTATGCCAAGGATTAGGGCTTGATGCGGATATTACGGGTGAGAAAGTTGAAGCCGAGATGAAAGCATTTAGCGTCCAAGACTTCTTTGCTATGAACCTTAGGTTGGGAGGTAATGATGCCCCGCTAATTGGTGATAAGGAAGAAGAGGAAGAAGATGATGAAGGAAATGAAGAGCAACAACAACAAGGTGGAGAGGGCATTCAACATGGTGGACCCGTGATGATGGATTGGGAATCTACAAGATCGTTTCATAAGCAATTGCACCAAGAACAAATGGCGTTTCTACAAGCACATAGCAAAAGGCAAGATGAGGAATTGCACGGATAAGAGAATCGGTGGAGCACAACACGAGAATGATTGAGGAGCTCCAAGCACAATTGGCAAACCAATTCCATTCACCATCATATGGAGGCCAATGAAAGAATCTGCCACTCCAAGGCCAAACGAAGGAAGAGATTTGAAGAAAGAAAAAACAATGATTGAATGATGTTTGTTTGAGATGTGTCCCACTAAAAACATTAGGTTCCCTATGAGTGGGGTTCCGACTTAAATTTCTTTATTTTGTAATGCAACTTACCCCTTTTTGTAGGAAATGGGAAGAACCGAAGAGCAAAGGAATTATGAGATAGCAAGCCCTAGCCGAACAAGGGCTAGAGCACAACCACCACCTCCACAACCACAAGTTGATCCTAATGCAAGAGGAACAAGGGTCCTCCGAGGCTTAACTCATGAACAACTTGCGCTTGTGGATGTGTATAAGTCAAAGAATTTAAATCCGAGTGTGCTGAGATAATTCGATTGCAAAGGCATGGTAAATCGGTTGCTAAGACACCCGTAATGGAGCAAAGTATTCGAATGGAGAGGGTCGACATATACCCCAGTTACCTATGAGTTTCTTGTTTCCTTAAACATAAAGAAAGAGCCAAACAATGCTAGGAAATCCATTTCTTATGTGCTTTTCGGGAAGAGATATAATCACTCCGTTGATGAGCAATCTTTGATACTTGGGTTACTTACCCGTGATGAGATGAGCATGCCTTACTTCCCGAGGTACAATGTGGAGTTTGATTCCGATAGAGATGCCGCGACCCATATTACGAATGATGCGGAGTATAACTTTAGCAACTTGAAGGCAAGAAAGATCCGAATGAATCATCTCAAGGTAATCCGACTTAATTTAGCAATCTACTTGTCGGGAAGGAAAACAAATTTGAGCAAGGCCTACCGGCAAGATTTGTTTTACATGTGGAGTATGGAGAAGGAAGCGGATGTCAACATGGGAGTCCAGGTGAAGAAGTGACTTGCCTCTCAAAATAAGCCCAATGTTCAATCCGTTTTTATAGGACCGTTGGTAATGGAATTATACCTAGGATTAAGGCTTGATGCGGATGTTACGGGTCAGAAAGTCGAAGCCGAGATGAAAGCATTTACTGTCCAAGACTTCTTTGCTATGAACCTTAGGTTGGGAGGTGATGATGCTTACCACTAGTGGAGAACTAGGGTGTAACACCCCAATTTTCACATCTTGGATTTATTACAAAATCCCTAATAATACATCGCGGAAGCTTATATCTAACCAGCAGAAAACTAGGTGTTACCGCCACGCTTAGGTATCTCTCCTATACCCAAACGTTAAGGCTAAACTTACAACATCGACATCCACTTCCATCCTGTTCAGAGCTCATCGGGCTACTGGAGCCCACACTAGACAACATCTGTTAACAGAAAACACATTGAAGTGTAGTTAGCGCGACGGCTAAGTAAGGAAATCCATTGTCACTTAAAAGTAGACAAAGGTTTGAAAACACAAATAATTTGAAAGTTCGTAAAGTTTTTACCCATGATTTGAAAACCTACCTGCAACCAAATGATTCACAGATAGTATAGTAGCGTATATAAGTTAAATCATGTAAAGCTTTTCTCAAATAAGAATAATGGCATAACTGCCGCTCAAAATCATTTTCATGTCTTTCAGACGAATTTGCAAACCTTCTCATTTCCAGGAATTTCATCATTTTCACGATACACGCGTGAATTTTCACAACCATACTTAACATCTTCACAATATCCTATTTCTCAGACATCACTCGACTAGTTTCTTGGAACTAGTATCACATATCTCATCATAGTCATTGATTCAACCATTACTTGTGAAAACTCGACTTAGTTTCATTTCAAAGTATGAGGCCTTATAGGAAATGTTGAATATTCCTTGTCGTTGACCGATTGAACCTGGAACATGGGCTTGTGGTCATTACCCAAGTTCTCTTCTCGGTCCCTTGGACGATGGTTCATTAGAATGGCCCCTAGTGTGGCCCCGCCTAGGTCCATTAAAATGACACCAACCCGGAGACGACGGAGTTAATACGCTTAAGTGTGCACACCCCCACAGTCTAGCCATACATGAGTGACGTAGAGACTCGGCGAATAGACTTCGCCTAAGTACGAATACAACCGTACATATTTCAATGACAACCTTCGGTAATTATAGCCCGACGTAAAAAGACAACAAGGTCCTCGTAACTCCTTGAAACTAAGGTTTTATTCATTTTAACATCATTTTCTCATCATTCCAGTAAGGTACACACTCACTAAAAATGGTATTTTCCTTTTTAAAATAAGGTTTTGACAACCTGCATATCAAAATAGCATACGTTTTTCATCGTAAGTTTTCATAAACATTTTTAGTAGCCCAAAGGCTTTTCAAGCATAGCTCAAGTACGAGCAAAATTTGGAAGAAACACAGTTGAGAAAATACCGAATACAAGCTGGTCACTCATCGGATACTTATATATTTTCTACTAACACTACATATATCCATTCCCAATACTTATTCCTTATCATGAATCTCAGTTCATCTTACAATCCAATCATCATCGGTGATCCATAATCATGGTTCCACCATTAATTAATAATAGATAGTTGTCCTTGTCACTATCGTCATCAACAACTTCCACTATCATCAACACCATTATAACTTAAGGAAATCACACATCTATAATCGATACTTAGTCACTCATAATCCAACAATTAACCTTAATTACTCCTAAGCATTAATTATTGTCATTAGTGACTACTAACATTGTAATCCATCATCGACGACAAGTCAACAACATTATAACCTCATTATCAAGTCCTCGAAAGCATTAACACCATTATTAACCGTAATCCATAATTATCCATTAATCTAAACCTATTGATTCATAATCACCAATTCATAACTCATGTACCATAATTATAGCATTATATATCACCACCCCTATGTAACCCATCGCCTATTCCTATAAGACTAAGGTTCGAAAAATATGTCTTTAGGCTATGAAATTCATAAGATGATCTCCCGATGCTTCAAAGGAATTTTTATAAGGGAGTATAGTTGTTATTAAGCTGCGATCATACGTACCGGTCGCGAACCGTAAAATTTTTAAGGAACGAATTTTCAGCTCGGATTTCCTAGGAAATGGATGATTATGCATATTATGACTAAGTATGAACTTCCTGCTTAGTTAAGTTGAAATTGGACGGGCTATAAGAGTGAAAATTTATTTTGATCATAGCATCGCTAAATTTCGCGGTGTACCGAACCTAGCCCAATTTTGAGGTTTAGTCTGAGATAAATTTTTGGTTTCAAAATTATCCTATTTAAATTATTTTCCACCGAAACTTTATCTGTTTGGACCACAACTGATAAGTTGGAAGATTTTTATTTTTGGAACCACAAGATTTGACAAGTGTCACTTTCAATCATACCATATTATTATTCTTATTCATATTCAAATATATTATTTATATTATTATTATTATTATATATATAATATATATATATATGATAAGAATGTTGAAGTTTCATTCTTATCATTCCCATTTCCGAAGAGAGAAGAGAGAGAGAGAGAGAGAGAGAGAGAGAGAGAGAGAGAGACAAGTTTCAAGCTCCAATCGCAATTTTCGGTAAATTTCAATTTTAATCGGTAAAAGTTATTTTTTTCTCCTAGGCTAATCTTTAATTTTGTTAAATATTTGTTATGTTTTTATCTTAGGGTTTTGGTGAAATTGGGGAAAAAGACTCAAGATCATCTACGGTTTAGTACACTCCGGAAGGTAAGGAATCCCTTAAGTCGGTTTAGTCACTTGAAATTGGATAATTGATTGTTTGGTTGAAATATGATGAGATCTAAGTAAAATTGTTATGTACATGTGGTATGTATAATATATATGTAATTGTATTTTACATAATATATATGTACAAAATGTTGTGTTGGTGAGTTCTCATTAATGGTGTTAATAATGGATGTTGGCAAATAGATTATGAGATGGTGGTTCTTGGATGATTAATAGCTTATGAGTATATTAACGATGGATTTAAGGGGTACTTAAAGTTTAATGGTGATTTATGGGCAATAATGAATTTTGTTAATTAATGATGGTGGATTAAGGTGATGATTAAGAGTACTTAATGATTAATTATGGTGATTTGGTTCACGTTGAAGCCTATATGAGGATAATGTTGGACTAAGGACTAAAGATTTATGTTAAGTATAGATGGGTAAGTTGTTGAAGGTGAGAAATTGTGGACTAAATATGAGTTATGGGCATCATAAATAAGTAAGGATTACAATATTGATGGGTTAAGACTAATGAGGGTAATTATGCATATGGGTTATGGTTTATTGATTTAAGGTGGAAATCAATTATGAATTATGGTTAAGGGTGGTGATTAGTGATTAAAATGGTGATTAGGAACTATTATTCTTATTAATAAATAAGGAAAGTTATGAAGATTATGAGCTTATAAGGATTATGATTAAAGATTGGATTAATGATGGAATTAAATGAGGATGATGGAATGATGGATAACGTTATTGATGATGGTGATGTCATTATGTTGTTGAGCTAAGATGTTGAATTATAATTATATGAGATGCGGGAACTTTAGCCTGGAGGCCCGAAGGAATCATCTCAAGGAATCCGATTAATTTAGCAATCACATGGGGAGAAGGAAAAAATTTTAACAAGCCCTACAGCACAGAATTTTTTACATGTGGAGTATGGATGAGGAGAAGCGGATGTCAACATGGGAGTTTTAACTGAAGAAGTGGCTTGTCTATCAAAATAAGCACAATGTTCAATCAATTTTTATAGGACCGTTGGTAACGAAGTTATGCCAAGGATTAGGGCTTGATGCGGATATTACGGTGAGAAAGTTGAAGCCGAGATGAAAGCATTTACCGTCCAAGACTTCTTTGCTATGAACCTTAGGTTGGGAGGTAATGATGCCCCGCTAATTGGTGATAAGGAAGAAGAGGAAGAAGATGATGAAGGAAATGAAGAGCAACAACAACAAGGTGGAGAGGCATTCAACATGGTGGACCCGTGATGATGGATTGGGAATCTACAAGAGCGTTTCATATGCAATTGCACCAAGAACAAATGGCGTTTCTACAAGCCATAGCAAAAAGGCAAGATGAGGAATTGCACGGATAAGAGAATCGGTGGAGCACAACACGAGAATGATTGAGGAGCTCCAAGCACAATTGGCTAACCAATTCCATCCACCATCATATGGAGGCCAATGAAGAATCTGCCACTCCAAGGCCAAAGAAGGAAGAGATTTGAAGAAAGAAAAACAATGATTGAATGATGTTTGTTTGAGATGTGTCCCACTAAAAACATTAGGTTCCCTATGCGTGGGGTTCCGACTTAAATTTCTTTATTTTTAATGCAACTTACCCTTTTTGTAGGAAATGGGAAGAACCGAAGAGCAAAGGAATTATGAGAAGCAAGCCCTAGCCGAACAAGGGCTAGAGCACAACCACCACCTCCACAACCACAAGTTGATCCTAATGCAAGAGGAACAAGGTCCTCCGAGGCTTAACTCATGAACAACTTGCGCTTGTGGATGTGTATAAGTCAAAGAATTTAAATTGTGCTAGATAATTCGATTGCAAACATGGTAAATCGGTTGCTAAGACACCCAATGGAGCAAAGTATTCGAATGGAGAGGGCGACATATACCCCAGTTACCTATGAGTTTCTTGCTTCCTTGAACATAAAGAAAGAGCCAAACAATGCCAGGAAATCCATTTCTTATGTGCTTTTCGGAAGAGATATAATCACTCCGTTGATGAGCTAGCTTTGATACTTGGGTTACTACCCGTGATGAGATGAGCATGCCTTACTTCCGAGGTACCATGTGGAGTTTGATTCCGATAGAGATGCCGCGACCCATATTACGAATGATGCGGAGTATAACTCTAGCAACTTGAAGGCAAGAAAGATCCGAATGAATCATCTCAAGGCAATCCGACTTAATTTAGCAATCAACTTGTCGGGAAGGAAAACAAATTTGAGCAAGGCCTACCGGCAAGATTTGTTTTACATGTGGAGTATGGAGAAGGAAGCGGATGTCAACATGGGAGTCCAGGTGAAGAAGTGACTTGCCTCTCAAAATAAGCCCAATGTTCAATCCGTTTTTATAGGACCGTTGGTAATGGAATTATACCTAGGATTAAGGCTTGATGCGGATGTTACGGGTCAGAAAGTCGAAGCCGAGATGAAAGCATTTACTGTCCAAGACTTCTTTGCTATGAACCTTAGGTTGGGAGGTGATGATGCTTACCACTAGTGGAGAACTAGGGTGTAACACCCCAATTTTCACATCTTGGATTTATTACAAAATCCCTAATAATACATCGCGGAAGCTTATCTAACCAGCAGAAAACTGGTGTTACCGCCACGCTTAGGTATCTCTCCTATACCCAAACGTTAAGGCTAAACTTACAACATCGACATCCACTTCCATCCTGTTCAGAGCTCATCGGGCTACTGGAGCCCACACTAGACAACATCTGTTAACAGAAAACACATTGAAGTGTAGTTAGCGCGACGGCTAAGTAAGGAAATCCATTGTCACTTAAAAGTAGACAAAGGTTTGAAAACACAAATAATTTGGAAGTTCGTAAAGTTTTTACCCATGATTTGAAAACCTACCTGCAACCAAATGATTCACAGATAGTATAGTAGCGTATATAAGTTAAATCATGTAAAGCTTTTCTCAAATAAGAATAATGGCATAACTGCCGCTCAAAATCATTTTCATGTCTTTCAGACGAATTTGCAAACCTTCTCATTTCCAGGAATTTCATCATTTTCACGATACACGCGTGAATTTTCACAACCATACTTGACATCTTCACAATATCCCATTTCTCAGACATCACTCGACTAGTTTCTTGGAACTAGTATCACATATCTCATCATAGTCATTGATTCAACCATTACTTGTGAAAACTCGACTTAGTTTCATTTCAAAGTATGAGGCCTTATAGGAAATGTTGAATATTCCTTGTCGTTGACCGATTGAACCTGGAACATGGGCTTGCGGTCATTACCCAAGTTCTCTTCTCGGTCCCTTGGACGATGGTTCATTAGAATGGCCCCTAGTGTGGCCCCGCCTAGGTCCATTAAAATGACACCAACCCGGAGACGACGGAGTCAATACGCTTAAGTGCACACCCCCACAGTCTAGCCATACATGAGTGACGTAGAGACTCGGCGAATAGACTTCGCCTAAGTACGAATACAACCGTACATATTTCAATGACAACCTTCGGTAATTATAGCCCGAGGTAAAAGACAACAAGGTCCTCGTAACTCCTTGAAACTAAGGTTTTATTCATTTTAACATCATTTTCTCATCATTCCAGTAAGGTACACACTCACTAAAAATGGTATTTTCCTTTTTAAAATAAGGTTTTGACAACCTGCATACCAAAATAGCATACGTTTTTCAACGTAAGTTTTCATAAACATTTTTAGTAGCCCAAAGGCTTTTCAAGCATAGCTCAAGTACGAGCAAAATTTGGAAGAAACACAGTTGAGAAAATACGAACACAAGCTGGTCACTCATCGGATACTTATATATTTCTACTAACACTACATATATCCATTCCCAATACTTATTCCTTATCATGAATCTCAGTTCATCTTACAATCCAATCATCATCGGTGATCCATAATCATGGTTCCACCATTAATTAATAATAGATAGTTGTCCTTGTCACTATCGTCATCAACAACTTCCACTATCATCAACACCATTATAACTTAAGGAAATCACACATCTATAATCGATACTTAGTCACCATAATCCAACAATTAACCTTAATCACTCTAAGCATTAATTATTGTCATTAGTAACTACTAACCTTGTAATCCATCATCGACGACAAGTCAACAACATTATAACATCATTATCAAGTCCTCGAAAGCATTAACACCATTATTAACCGTAATCCATAATTATCCATTAATCTAAACCTATTGATTCATAATCACCAATTCATAACTCATGTACCATAATTATAGCATTATATATCACCACCATAATTATAATTAAACATCTTAGCTCAACAACATAATGACATCACCATCATCAATAACGTTATCCATCATTCCATCGTCCTCATTTAATTCCATCATTAATCCAATCTTTAATCATAATCCTTATAAGCTCATAATCTTCATAACTTTCCTTATTTATTAATAAGAATAATAGTTCCTAATCACCATTTTAATCACTAATCACCACCCTTAACCATAATTCATAATTGATTTCCACCTTAAATCAATAAACCATAACCCATATGCATAATTACCCTCATTAGTCTTAACCCATCAATATTGTAATCCTTACTTATTTATGATGCCCATAACTCATATTTAGTCCACAATTTCTCACCTTCAACAACTTACCCATCTATACTTAACATAAATCTTTAGTCCTTAGTCCAACATTATCCTCATCGGCTTCAACGTGAACCAAATCACCATAATTAATCATTAAGTACTCTTAATCATCACCTTAATCCACCATCATTAATTAACAAAATTCATTATTGCCCATAAATCACCATTAAACTTTAAGTACCCCTTAAATCCATCGTTAATATACTCATAAGCTATTAATCATCCAAGAACCACCATCTCATATTCCATTTGCCAACATCCATATTAATACCATTAATGAGAACTCACCAACACAATATTTTGTACATATATATTATGTAAAATACAATTACATATATATTATACATACCACATGTACATAACAATTTTACTTAGATCTCATCATATTTCAACCAAACAATCAATTATCCAATTTCAAGTGACTAAACCGACTTAAGGGATTCCTTACCTTCCGGGAGTGTACTAATACCGTAGATGATCTTGAGTCTTTTTCCCCAAATTTCACCTTAAAACCCTAAGATAAACAACATAAACAAATATTTAACAAAATTAAATTATGTACTAGGAGAAAAAAAAACTTTTACCGATTAAAAATTGAAATTTACCGAACAATTGCGATTGGAGCTTGAAACTTGCTGCTCTCTCTCTCTCTCTCTCTCTCTCTCTCTCTCTCTCTCTCTCTCTAGGAAATGGGAATGATAAGAATGAAACTTCAACATTCTTATCACATATATATATACGTGATATTATATATAATAATAATAATAATAAAATATATGGATGATTATCCATTCATATATATAATAATAATAATAATAATAATAATAATAATAATAATAATAATAATAAAATATGGATGAAGAGATGTGGTAGAGAAAGTGACACTTGTCAAAATCTTGTGGTTCCAAAAATAAAAAAATCTTCCAACTTATCAGTTGTGGTCCAAACAGATAAAGTTTCGGTGGAAAATAATTTAAATAGGGATAATTTTGAAATCAAAAATTTATCTCAGACTAAACCTCAAAATTGGGCCGGTTCGGTACACCGCGAAATTTAGCGATGCTATGATCAAAATAAATTTTCACTCTTATAGCCCGTCCAATTTCAACTTAACTAAGCAGGAAGTTCATACTTAGTCATAATATGCATAATCATCCATTTCCTAGGAAATCCGAGCTGAAAATTCGTTCCTTAAAAATTTTACGGTTCGCGACCGGTACGTATGATCGCAGCTTAATAACAACTATACTCCCTTATAAAAATTCCTTTGAAGCATCGGGAGATTATCTTATGAATTTCATAGCCTAAAGACATATTTTTCGAACCTTAGTCTTATAGGAATAGGCGATGGGTTACATAGGGTCAAGGTAAGGTGAGAGAAAAACTAAAAGCCTCTCCCAAGCATAACAACAAGACTCTCGAACCACTTTATGAAGCCTAGCTTCTCTACAAGCAGAGATTATCTGAGACTCAATAGCAGGAACATAACCATAAATCTATTCAAAACCTTCAACTGAAAACTTAGAAACTCATGATT
>NC_044926.1:15928237-15980536 GCF_003576645.1 Ipomoea triloba | reverse complement strand
GCATAACAACAAGACTCTCGAACCACTTTATGAAGCCTAGCTTCTCTACAAGCAGAGATTATCTGAGACTCAATAGCAGGAACATAACCATAAATCTATTCAAAACCTTCAACTGAAAACTTAGAAACTCATGATTGCATAACAACAAGACTCTCGAACCACTTTATGAAGCCTAGCTTCTCTACAAGCAGAGATTATCTGAGACTCAATAGCAGGAACATAACCATAAATCTATTCAAAACCTTCAACTGAAACCTTACAAAATCATGATTGCATAACAACAAGACTCTCGAACCACTTTATGAAGCCTAGCTTCTCTACAAGCAGAGATTATCTGAGACTCAATAGCAGGAACATAACCATAAATCTATTCAAAACCTTCAACTGAAAACTTAGAAACTCATGATTTTACAAACTGCGATGCCTTACAAAACACACTGAACCTCCTTTTATAGGGATGAAAGATGGTTCTCGAAATACAATACAGCTGTTTACAATTATTACAATACATGTGGCCGACAAAGTGTGATGGCCTCATTGACATAAAGTAAAGATAAAGCTGTCAAATAATGCACGCCAAACTAATAAGATAAGATAACGCTGACATGACCCTGTCAGGACGGGAATCTTATCTTTAAAGATAAGATTTCTTTGCTGAAGATGAGATTTGCTTTGCTGGGAGGATAAGATAGAATCTTATTTCTCGTTCATAAATCTCTTCCCTTTCCAATTTTGTGGGTCCCAATCTGGCTGTCCTGTCTTCATTGTCATCCATTCACCATGAAATTGAAGATCCATTACGGAGTCTTCATCAGAGGCTGTATCGCTTTCTGTGGAATAATTGGAGTAGCTAGGGTAGCCCATGTAGTTAACCCATTCTTCGCGATCCATTCCAGATTGTCTTCTTTTCGTTCTCCAAACATCTTTGTTCCATTGGCTCCTGTGTTCTGGTCTTTTCTTCTGAGACTTCTGGGCGCAAGCTTTCTCAATCTTTTTAACTTCTTCAAGCACTGAGTCTATATCATCAAAGTTCCAAGGGTCTTGTGACCAGATATCCTCCTTTTGAACTTGGCTTAGCTCATAGTAGTATTGATTGCTTGCTGACTTGATTCTCTCATAGTAGATCTCATCATCTTGCTTGACATCTGGTTGAATTCCTTCTCTGGGCTAGATTTCTTTTGGAATGACTTTGTTTTGGGCAAAGATGTACCTTTGTAGTTCTGGATAATCTTCTTCTCGAACCATAATGGATTCTTTGTGCTGCTCATAAATCTTCATGAATGGTTCTGCATGTCCTTCTAAGAATCTGGATACCCATGTTGTGACTTCCCGATGCAGATGGACTGTAAAGAATTCTGGACCTTCTTGGCATAACTTCTTCCAGTATTTTAATGGGTAGAACCAAGTTAAGAATTTTATCAAATTTTTCTCAATAGAAAAATCTAACTCTTTTCTTAAACTGGGCCTATGAAATTCCATTAAAATATGATACTCATGGCATAAGTACCAAAATATCCAATTTAACTCTTCTGGCCAGTCTTGAACCTGAGCAATAAAGATTTGAGCAAACGGATATTTAGGATGAATACCATATGGTTGTAGCATGTGACCTCCATGGTATCTGAATAGCCTGACTTCCCAATCTGTCCTTCTTTCTTCAAGGTATTCATGGCTCCATGGGAATTGGTTGACATCAATGTCTGGTGTGAAATCTACATTTGAAGAGGTGTTCTGGCTGGAGCTCCCTTCGCTGAACATGTAGACTTCACACATTTTGGACTGGAACTATAGTTGAGGAACTTGCTGTGGTCTGGATAAGAAGTCTGCAACCACATTCTTCTTTCCTGGAATATGACGGACATCATAGTTATACCTGGAAAACCATTGTTGCCATCTTAAAGCTTGAGCCTGAGGGATCTCCTTCCTTTTGAACTGCAACATCTTTGGAAAAGCTAACATGTCTAACTCAATGAGAAATTTATAACCGATCAAATGGAAATTAAATTTTTTAATTCCATTTTTCACAGCTAAAATTTCCTTATAAGTGGAATGGTAATGAAGTTCTCCATCTTTGAACCTGCCGCTGGAGTAACCACAAACAAGCCTTTTCCCATTGACTTCTTGTAAGAGTATTGCTCCCCAATAGTAACCACTGGCGTCTGTTTGTAGGATCCTGAGTCCTTCTCCTGTTGGGATGTGTAGTGGTGGTAACTCCTTGGTGTGCTCTTTCATCCATTGTATTGCTTTGGTTTGCTCTGTGCTCCATTTGGGTGGTGACTTTTTCAACATTTTGGTGAGGGTGCTCACATGAGGGGCTATGTTGGGAACAAAATCTCGAATATAATTAATTATACCAAGAAATTGTTGAACCTGCTGCTTCGTGAGATTTTCATCAGGAAATTTGAGTAACTCTTGGGCAATGTGCTTTCCTGGCTGAAACTTTCCCTGGTCAATATCCATTCCTAGAAATTGGATCTTCTGCTGGGCTAGAATCATCTTCTTTTCTGATAACATGATTCCAAATTCTTGGCATATCTTAATGAACTGACTGATCAGCTGGATGTGTTCCTCCATGGTCTTACTGAATAGTAAGATATCATCAATATAGATTAAAGCTTTGTCAAGGATTGGCTCAAAGATCTTGGTCATCACCTTCTGGAATTCACTGGGTGCAATTTTGAGACCAAAAGGCATTACTTTCCATTCAAGATGATATCCCGGGATACAAAAGGCTGTCTTGTATCTTTCTTCTGGCTTGATTCCTATCTGCCAAAATCCTGCTTTGAGATCGAACTTTGAAAACCATTGAGCTCCTGGGAGATATGAGAACATCATAGATCTCCTTGGTAATAGAAACTTGACATCTTTGAGACATTGGTTCAAGGGTTGGTAGTTGTTCGCAGGTCGCAATTTTCCTCTTGCTTGTTCTGCTCGCTTGTTCACATAGAATGCTTCACATGCCCATGAGGATTTGGATTCTGTGATTAATCCTAACTTTTGCAGCTCCTTGCATTCTTGAACTGCCATTTTGAGATGTTGTGGGTTCATTCCTGAGTGGCTGGCCTTAGTGGGATTGATCACTTTTCCTTCTTTGAACGGAAGTTCAATAAAGAACTCTTCCCTGGTCTAGAGGGGCTTGCTGTGTTTTTTCATGAATTCATCATGGGAGTTTGTGCATAATTGTTCCACCAATTGTTGTTTGATCTGAGTGATGGTATCCATGAAATTGAGGTGCCACATTCTACATTCTTCTTCGTAGCGTTTGAAGTAAGGGCCTTTTGCTAATTCCTTGTGATTGAACCAACACATTCGTCATCTTAAAAGCATCAAATCCTAGCAGCAAATCTCTTCTTGGAAGACCGCATCCAAGGACATGGATTTGGATCTTGCAGTTCGGTAGTATGCTAATCTCCAATGGCTCCTTCGTTTCAAATCCAGTATCAAAATCATCTCCAGATGCTGATGTAAGACGTTTCTGGGACGGTCTCCATGCTTCTTGAGGTAGCAGCTTTGGGTTCATCATTGAGAATTGAGCTCTATGGCATCAAATGGTTTTCTTGACCGGTGTTTGATTTAGACTTTCACATGGGGTGCTTTGAACTCTTCTTCCTCTTTTATCCCAAAATTGTATGAGATAAAATCTTCCTCCAGAACTTCATCTTCTATGGAAAAAATTGTTTCTGTTGAGGGTTCATCTTCTGGGCTAAGATAACCATCAAGATCTTCTTCATTGATATCGTCATCAATAAGGGACATGATTTCAGATATCATTTTAGCCGCCTGTTTCTCCTTGCAATCTTTGGCGTAGTGTCCAGGCTTTCCACAAACAAAGCATTTGTTAGATGCCTTATTTCCTCTCTTTTTTGGTTGTGTTCTCTGGTTCTGGGATTTCCTGAAGTATCTCCTCCTTGGCTTCCATCCGATTCTTCTGGTGTTTTGAGGATATCTTCTGAAGCGAGTGAAATTTCTCCTTCTTGTTCTGGGTTTGTCTCCACATACACCATTACAGGAAGATCCTATTATGAGATTTGGCTTCTGGCATGCTTTGGAAAGAACTGATTCGTGCTTCTTCAAAGTCTGGAATTTGTTGTGGATCTGGCAAATGTTGTCCAGGCTTTCAAATATTCCTTGCCTGATCTGCCCAGTTGAGAGATGTGTTATAGATCCATGATTCTTTTTGATGAGCTGATCTGTACTGTCTGCTAGCAGGGGTGGTAAGGATGAAACAAAAGCTTGCTTGAGGTTGTTGTCAAATCCCAGAAAATAGAAAACTTTTGTCATCCTTTTGAAGTGTTCCTCCAGGTGCTCCATCTTGTAAGATAGACACTTCATTCTGAAAAACTCCGTTCTTTTCTGTTCTACTTCATCTTCATGTTTGCCAAGAAATATGAAGTAAATCATAGCAATAGCCTCTTGGAGTGGGAGTCCTAAGAACATCATTTTGAAAGCACCATCTGCTTTAGACCACCATTCTTTAAGGATTCCTGTGAATTTTGCTGTGAACTCCATTAAGATCTTGAAGGTATCTCTCTCTACTAGGTTTCTAGTAGTCATCCATGTATGGAATTCAGCAAACTTTTCCCCCCATTTTTCTGGTGGTAGATCATCTATTGTGAAGAATTGATAATTCACTCCTTTGTGAATCACCATTTCTGTGGCATTTTCGACACCAAAATATTCTTCTTCAGTGTGACCCATTGGTTGATTAGCTGGTTGCTGGGTTGTGTATCCACCAGTTGATGATTCTGCTGGATCTGTCATGAATGCAGGGTTCTCCGAATTCTGATCAGAAATAGAAAAGGATTCTTCTTCTTCTGAATCTGTATATCCCTCTGATTCTGACTGGGTTGCTTCAGATTGGCAGTCAGATTCACAACCGGATTCTTCCGATATTTCTCCAGCAGTATAAGCTTCCATAACCGGTAGATCTTCTTCAGATGGGTCTGGACCTTTGATAAGAGAATCAAAAAGATCTTTATCTGTAATTCTCTCATGCAGCATCATTTGGGTTGTGTTTGGTGGGTTTGAGGATGTAGTTGGTTGGGATGGAGTTGTAGTTTGTTCCGCGATGGTGAAGGGTCTAAAAACTTGGTTATGCAAAGGGTTAGCCGGATTCCTGACCTTCCAGGCAGAGAAAAATCTTGCTTGGGAATCTGATTGGGCTTGAGATGTAGGTAATGGCAAGGATGGCTGTGGTGGTTGTGGTAATTTATGTTTGGGTTTATTCCTCCTATGATATTCTTCTAGGATAAAAGAATCTGTCGGAGGAAACATAGGATTTCCAGACTGGAAAGATGGGCTTGTCAAAGAACTGGTTTGAAAGAGTGGTGCTGGAACAGGGGTTGTTGAGTTGTTTTGGGGTGTATCAAACAGATTGGGTTGAGAAGGTTGTTTGGGCCTGATCTCGGATCTCAACTGTTCTATCATGTTCCGGATAGGAGCAGCCTCATTGGCTTGGTATTGGAAGTAGGCTTGAAGGGACTGACCATAAGATGGTCTTTCAAAAGGGATATGCTCTAATCTTTTCTCCAGATTTGTGGCTTAACTCAACAAGGTTGTTGGAAATGGATTTGAGGGTGCGGTTTTGAGCTAGAGCATTCTCCGTTTGCCAGTTTAAAGTTTGCTCAATGGATGGTTGTCCTCTTAACTGGCCTGAGCTGGGATCTTTGGTGCATGCATAGAACCTCCTTTCTGGAAACTTTCTAAAGGGGGAAAATCCTCCTCATAGGTCTCTGAGATCACCATTGTTGGAATAGCTGGTGGAACTGGAACTGGCGCTCTAATGGGCTCTTTTCTTAAATACTCTTGCTCATAGCACTTAAGAGCTTTCTTTCTTCTTTGCAGGGGCATAGGTGGTGGTGGCGGAGGAGTTTCATCATCATCACTATCATCCTTCCTTCGGGATCCTCTTCTAGAGGGTTTGCAGCTAGTTCTCCCCTGTGGTTCCTCTGTTGGATAGCATTGCTTGCAATCATCTTCGCACAAATCAAAGAAACAGTGATTTGAGATAGGATCCTTAAACCAGAAAACTGGTTTGCCAGATTGGTCGAACGAATGAACAATTTCACTCATTCCTGTTTTCCCTTAACCAAGGAAAACTGGTTCTGCATCATCATCATCTGGATCATAGTCGAGGATCTCCTGGACATGCTCTTCTTGCCTTTCTCTAGCTTCTTCTACCATATGGATGGATGGTAGAAATTCTGTCCTTTTTAGATGAGCATGATTAAACGAGATTCCAATAGTACCATCCTTTCGCCCGATGATGGTAGCTTCGTTGGATTCGATTGGCCTTCTGTTCTGGTGCAGCTTCTCATAGTTGGATATCCAGGTGTCAGGGATAACCTGGATCAATTCTTCTTTTGTGCATCTCCTAGGGACCTTAGTGCAGGTAACATTTCTTTGTTCATCAGTGACTAGGATAAGGGCTTCTCCTCCTCCTGGAATCTTCATATCGAAAGCATGGTCTTGCAATCGATAAGACATTTGGTAGTGGACAGTGGCTTCAACAGCATCTTCCTCAGCATGCTTGGCTCCAACCATATGGACCTGGATTTTAAACATATCTAGAAGATGTGGATCTTCTAAAGATACGTTAAAATTTGGGTAAAGAGTAGCACAGACAGTGCCAGAATCAAGTGCGACTTCCATAGTGGCTATCAATGCATGTTGGTACTCCAAGTACTTGGAATCAAGGAGACATAGTTTAGCGACTACGGGCTGACCCTTTCTGCCATGGTAAGTTATGGCAAAACGGATTGCTCCAAAGTGGATATGGGTATATCCTTCTCTCCTCCATATGGCTGGGAATTCATCAGGGATTTCAAGAGTAATGAACTGTTCTTGGTGGGTGGAATATATGGGACATATGCTCATGGCTGAAGCTGAGATGTATTCTTTGGGAACTAAGGATCTTTTATGGTAAATAGCTTTGAGGGATTTAACCAGAATATTGGATTGATTTCTTTTGTTGAAAGAAGAGTACGGGTTAAGAAGTGGTAGATGGGTTTCTTCTATTTTTTGATCCTCTTTAAGATAATTTATCTAATAGAGATAATTCATCTTAGAAGAGAGGGATTTTTTGAAATGGGGTTTTTCCAACGAAAAAGAAGAACGACTAGGTACAATAGAAGTAGATGTAGAAGCTGAAGATGAGGACATATTTAGGAAATATGAAGGATTTTGAATAAGGAGATATGGTTGGCTCTGATACCAAATCGGGGGAGTCACTACCACTGGTGGAGAACTAGGGTCAAGGTAAGGTGAGAGAAAAGCTAAAACCGTTGGTAACGGAGTTATGCCTATGATTAGAGCTTGATGCGGATCTTACAAGTGAGAAAGTTGAAGCCGAGATGAAAGCACTTACCGTCCAAGACTTTTTTGAGATGAACCTTAGATTGGGAGGTGATGATGCCCTGCTAATTGGTGATAAGAAAGAGGGAAGAATAGCAACAACAACAATGTGTATAGAGCGTTCAACATGGTGGACCCGTGATGACGGATTGCGAATCTACAAGAGCATTAAATATGCAATTGCACCAAGAGCAAATGAGGTTTCTACAAGCCAATAGCACAAGGCAAGATGAGGAATTGCACGGATAAGAGAAGCAGTGGAGCACAACACGAGAATAATTGAACAGCTCCAAACACAATTGGCTAACCAATTCCAACCACCATCATATGGAGGCCAATGAAGGAATCCGCCACTCTAAGGCCAAAAAAAGGAAGAGATTTGAAGAAAGAAAAAACAATGATTGAATGATGTTTGTTTGAGATCTGTCCCACTAAAACATTAGGTTCCATATGTGTGCGGTTCCGATTTACATTTCTTTATTTTACATGCAACTTACCGCGTTTTGTAGGAAATGGAAAAACCAAAGAGCAAGACAAGAAATTGAATTATGAGGAAGCAAGCACTAGACGAAAAAGGGCTAGAGCACAACCACCACCTCCACCACCGAAAGTTGATCCTAATGCATGAGGAACAAGGGTTCTTCGAGACATAACTCATGAACAAATGGTGCTTGTGGATGTGTATAAGTCAAAGAATATAATTGGATGGAAATACTTTGATCCGATTGTCCTAAGAGAATTCGGTTTCGAAGACATGGTAAATCGTTTGGTAAGACACCCGCAATGGAGCAAAGTATTCGAATGGATATACCCCAGTTACCTATAAGTTTCTTGCTTCCTTGGACATAAAGAAAGAGCCAAAGAATGCCAGGAAATCCATTTCTTATGATCTTTTCGGGAAGAGATATAATCACTGCGTTGATGAGCTAGCTTTGTTACTTGCGTTACATACCCGTGATGAGATGAGCATGGCTTACTTCAGGAGCTACCATCTGTAGTTTGATTTCGATAGAGATGCCGCGACCCATATTACGAATGATGCGGAGTATAACTCTAGCAACTTGAAGGCAAGAATGATCCGAATGAATCATCTCAAGGAAATCCGACTTAATTTAGCAATCAACTTGTAGGGAAGGAAAACAAATTTGAACAAGCCCTACCGGCAAGATTTGTTTTACATGTGGAGTATTGAGGAAGCGGATGTAAACATGGGAGTTTCAAGTGAAGAAGTGGCTTGACTCTCAAAATAAGCCCAATGTTCAATCCGTTTTTATTGGACCGTTGATAACGGATTTATGCCTAGGATTAGAGCTTGATGCGGATCTTACAAGTGAGAAAGTTGAAGCCGAGATGAAAGCATTTACCGTCCAAGACTTTTTTGATATGAACCTTTGATTGGGAGGTGATGATGCCCCGCTAATTGGTGAGAAGAAAGAGGGAAGAAGATGATAGGGAATGAATAGCAACAACAACAATGTGTAGAGGACGTTCAACATGGTGGACCCGTGATGAAGGATTGCAAAACTACAAGAGCCTTTCATATGCAACTGCACCAAGAGAAAATAAGGTTTCTACAAGCGAATAGCACAAGGCAAGATGAGGAATTGCACGGATAAGAGAAGCAGTGGAGCAGCAACACGAGAATGATTGAAAAGCTCCAAGCACAATTGGCTAACCAATTCCAACCACCATCATATGGAGGCCAATGAAGGAATCCGCCACTCTAAGGCCAAAGAAAGGAAGAGATTTGAAGAAAGAAAAAACAATGATTGAATGATGTTTGTTTCAGATGTGTCCCACTAAAACATTAGGTTCCATATGCGTGGTGTTCCGATTTACATTTCTTTATAACCAAAGAGAAAGCCAAGAAATGGAATTATGAGGAAGCAAGCACTAGCCGAACAAGGGCTAGAACCACCTCCACCACCAAAAGTTTATCCTAATGCATGAGGGACAAGGGTTCTTCGAGACATAACTCATGAACAATTGGTGGTTGTGGATGTGTATAAGTCAAAGAATATAATTGGATGGAAATACTTTCTCCGATTCTCCTAAGAGAATTCGGTTTCGAAGACATTGTAAATCGATTGGTAAGACACCCGCAATGGAGCAAAGTATTCGAATGGATATACCCTAGTTACCTATAAGTTTCTTGCTTTCTTGGACATAAAGAAAGAGACAAACAATGCCAGGAAATCCATTTCTTATGATCTTTTCGGGAAGAGATATAATCACTGCGCTGATGAGCTAGCTTTGTTAATTGCGTTACATACCCGTGATGAGATGAGCATGGCTTACTTCAGGAGGTACCATCCGTAGTTTGACTCCGATTGAGATGCCGCGACCCATATTACGAATGATGCGGAGTATAACTCTAGCAACTTGAAGGCAAGAATGATCCGAATGAATCATCTCAAGGCAATCCGACTTAATTTAGCAATCAACATGTAGGGAAGGAAAACAAATTTGAACAAGCCCTACCGGCAAGATTTGTTTTACAAGTGGAGTATGGAGGAAGCGGATGTCAACATGGGAGTTTCAAGTGAAGAAGTGGCTTGCCTCTCAAAATAAGCCCAATGTTCAATCCGTTTTTATAGGACCGTTGGTAACGGAGTTATGCCTAGGATTAGAGCTTGATGCGGATCTTACTAGTGAGAAAGTTGAAGCCGAGATTAAAGCACTGACTTTTTTGATATGAACCTTAGATTGGGAAGTGATGATGCCCCGCTAATTGGTGATAAGAAAGAGGGAAGAAGATGATGAAGGGAATGAATAGCAACACCAACAATGTGTAGAGGGCGTTCAACATGGTGGACCCGTGATGACGGATTGCGAATCTACAAGAGCCTTGCATATGCAATTGCACCAAGAGAAAATGAGGTTTCTACAAGCCCATAGCACAAGGCAAGATGAGGAATTGCACGGATAAGAGAAGTAGTGGAGCAAAACACGAGAATGATTGAACAGCTCCAAGCCCAATTGGCTAACCAATTCCAACCACCATCATATGGAGGCCAATGAAGGAATCCGCCACTCTAAGGCCAAAGAAAGGAAGAGATTTGAAGAAACAAAAAACGATGATTGAATGATGTTTGTTTGAGATGTGTCCCACTAAAACATTAGGTTCCATATACGTGGGGTTCCGATTTACATTTCTTTATTTTACATGCAACTTACCGCTTTTTATAGGAAATGTGAAGAACCAAACAGAAAGCCAAGAAATGGAATTATGAGGAAGCAAGCACTAGCCGAACCAGGGCTAGAGCACAACCACCACCTCCACCACCAAAAGTTGTTCCTAATGCATGAGGAACAATGGTTCTTCGAGACATAACTCATGAACAACTGGTGCTTGTGGATGTGTATAAGTTAAAGAATATAATTGGATGGAAACACTTTCTCCGATTGTCCTAAGAGAATTCGGTTTCGAAGACATTGTAAATCGATTGGTAAGACACCCGCAATGGAGCAAAGTATTCGAATGGATATACCCCAGTTACCTATAAGTTTCTTGCTTTCTTGGACATAAAGAAAGAGCCAAACAATGCCAGGAAATCCATTTCTTATGATCTTTTCGGGAAGAGATATATTCACTGCGCTGATGAGCTAGCTTTGTTACTTGCGTTACATACCCGTGATGAAATGAGCATGGCTTACTTCAGGAGGTACCATCCGTAGTTTGACTCCGATTGAGATGCCGCGACCCATATTACGAATGATGCGGAGTATAACTCTAGCAACTTGAAGGCAAGAATGATCCGAATGAATCATCTCAAGGCAATCCGACTTAATTTAGCAATCAACATATAGGGAAGGAAAACAAATTTGAACAAGCCCTACCGGCAAGATTTGTTTTTCAAGTGGGGTATGGAGGAAGCGGATGTCAACATGGGAGTTTCAAGTGAAGAAGTGGCTTGCCTCTCAAAATAAGCCCAATGTTCAATCCGTTTTTATAGGACCGTTGGTAACGGAGTTATGGCTAGGATTAGAGCTTGATGCGGATCTTACTAGTGAGAAAGTTGAAGCCGAGATGAAAGCACTGACTTTTTTGATATGAACCTTGGATTGGGAAGTGATGATGCCGCGCTAATTGGTGATAAGAAAGAGAGAAGAAGAAGATGAAGGGAATGAATAGCAACACCAACAATGTGTAGAGGGTGTTCAACATGGTGGACCCGTGATGACGGATTGCGAATCTACAAGAGCCTTGCATATGCAATTGCACCAAGAGAAAATGAGGTTTCTACAAGCCCATAGCACAAGGCAAGATGAGGAATTGCACGGATAAGAGAAGTAGTGGAGCAAAACACGAGAATGATTGAACAGCTCCAAGCACAATTGGCTAACCAATTCCAACCACCATCATATGGAGGCCAATGAAGGAATCCGCCACTCTAAGGCCAAAGAAAGGAACAGATTTGAAGAAACAAAAAACAATGATTGAATGATGTTTGTTTGAGATGTGTTCCACAAAAACATTAGGTTCCATATGCGTGGGGTTCCGATTTACATATCTTTATTTTACATGCAACTTACCGCGTTTTGTAGGAAATGGGAAGAACCAAAGAGCAAGCCAAGAATGGAATTATGAGGAAGCAAGCAGTAGCCGAACAAGGGCCAGAGCACAACCACCGCCTCCACCACCAAAAGTTGATCCTAATGCATGAGGAACAATGGTTCATCGAGACAAAACTCATGAACAACTGGTGCTTTTAGATGTGTATAAGCCAAAGAATATAATTGGATGGAAATACTTTGATCCGATTGTCCTAAGAGAATTCGGTTTCGAAGACATGGTAAATCGGTTGGTAAGACACCCGCAATGGAGCAAAGTATTCGAATGGAGAGGGCTGACATATACCCCAATTACCTATAAGTTTCTTGCTTCCTTGGACATAAAGAAAGAGCCAAAGAATGCCAGGAAATCCATTTCTTATGTGTTTTTCGGGAAGAGATATAATCACTGCGTTGATTAGCTAGCTTTGATACTTGCGTTGCATACCCGTGATGAGATGAGCATGGCTTACTTCAGGAGATACCATGTGTAGTTTGATTCCGATAGAGATGCCGCGACCCATATTACGAAGGCAAGAAAGATCCGAATGAATCATCTCAAGGAAATCCAACTTAATTTAGCAATCAACATGTAGGGAAGGAAAACAAATTTGAACAAGCGCTACTGGAAAGATTTGTTTTACATGTGGAGTATGGAGAAGGAAGCGGATGTCAACATGGGAGTTTCAAGTGAAAGAGTGGCTTGCCTCTCAAAATAAGCCCAATGTTCAATCCGTTATTATAGGACTGTTGATAACGGAGTTATGCCTAGGATTAGAGCTTGATGCGGATCTTACAAGTGAGAAAGTTGAAGCCGAGATAAAAGCACTTACCGTCCAAGACTTTTTTTGATATGAACCTTAGATTGGGAGGTGATGATGCCCCGCTAATTGGTGATAAGAAAGAGGGAAGAAGATGATGAAGGGAATAAATAGGAACAACAACAATGTGTAGATTCAACATGGTGGACCCGTGATGACGGATTGCGAATCTACAAGAGCCTTTCATATGCAATTGCACCAAGAGCAAATGAGGTTTCTACAAGCCCATAGCCCAAGGCAAGATGAGGAATTGCACGGATAAGAGAAGCAGTGGAGCACAACACGAGAATGATTGAACAGCTCCAAACACAATTGGCTAATCAATTCCATCCACCATCATATGGAGGCCAATGAAGGAATCCGCCACTCTAAGGCCAAAGAAAGGAAGAGATTTGAAGAAAGAAAAAACAATGATTGAATGATGCTTGTTTGAGATGTGTCCCACTAAAACATTAGGTTCCATATGCGTGGGGTTCCGATTTACATATCTTTATTTTACATGCAACTTACCGCGTTTTGTAGGAAATGGGAAGAACCAAAGAGCAAGCCAAGAATGGAATTAGGAGGAAGCCAGCTCTAGCCGAACAAGGGCTAGAGCATAACCACCGCCTCCAACACCAAAAGTTGATCCTAATGCATGAGGAACAATGGTTTTTCGAGACATAACTCATGAACAACTGGTGCTTTTGGATGTGTATAAGCCAAAGAATATAATTGGATGGAAATACTTTGATCCGATTGTCCTAAGAGAATTCGGTTCGAAGACATGGTAAATCGGTTGGTAAGACACCCGCAATGGAGCAAAGTATTCGAATGTAGAGGGCTGACATATACCCTAGTTACCTATAAGTTTCTTGCTTCCTTGGACATAAAGAAAGAGCCAAACAATGCTAGGAAATCCATTTCTTATGTGCTTTTCGGGAAGAGATATAATCACTGCGTTGATTAGCTAGCTTGAGATGAGCATGACTTACTTCAGGAGGTACCATGTGTAGTTTGATTCCGATAGAGATGCCGCGACCCATAATACGAATGATGCGGAGTATAACTCTAGCAACTTGAAAGCAATAAAGATCCGAATGAATCATCTCAAGGAAATCCAACTTAATTTAGCAATCAACATGTAGGGAAGGAAAAAAAATTTGAACAAGCGCTACTGGCAAGATTTGTTTTACATGTGGAGTATGGAGAAGGAAGCGGATGTCAACATGGGAGTTTCAAGTGAAGAAGTGGCTTGCCTCTCAAAATAAGCCCAATGTTCAATCCATTTTTAGAGGACCGTTGGTAACGGAGTTATGCTTAGGTTTAGAGCTTGATGCGGATCTTACAAGTGAGAAAGTTGAAGCCGAGATGAAAGCACTTACCGTCCAAGACTTTTTTTGATATGAACCTTAGATTGGGAGGTGATGATGCCCCGCTAATTGGTGATAAGAAAGAGGGAAGAATATGATAAAGGGAATAAATAGCAACAACAACAATGTGTAGAGGGCGTTCAACATGGTGGACCCGTGATGACGGATTGCGAATCTACAAGAGCCTTTCATATGCAATTGCACCAAGAACAATTGAGGTTTCTACAAGCCCATAGCACAAGGCAGGACGAGGAATTGCACGGATAAGAGAAGCAGTGGAGCACAACACGAGAATGATTGAACAGCTCCAAGCACAATTGGCTAACCAATTCCATCCACCATCATATGGAGGCCAGTGAAGGAATCTGCCACTCTAAGGCCAAAGAAAGGAAGAGATTTGAAGAAAGAAAAAACAATGATTGAATGATGCTTGTTTGAGATGTGTCCCACTAAAACATTAGGTTCCATATGCGTGGGGTTCCGATTTACATTTCTTTATTTTACATGCAACTTACCGCGTTTTGTAGGAAATGGGAAGAACCAAAGAGCAAGCAAAGAAATGGAATTGTGAGGAAGTAAGCACTAGCCGAACAAGGGCTAGAGCACAACCACCGCCTCCACCAACAAAAGTTGATCCTAATGCGTGAGGAACAATGGTTCTTCGAGACATAACTCATGAACAACTAGTGCTTTTGGATGTGTATAAGCCAAAGAATATAATTGGATAGAAATACTTTGATCCGATTGTCCAAAGAATATTCGGTTTCGAAGACATGGTAAATCGGTTGGTAAGACACCCGCAATGGAGCAAAGTATTCGAATGGAGAGGGCTGACATATACCCCAGTTACCTATAAGTTTCTTGCTTCCTTCGACATAAAGAAAGAGCCAAAGAATGCCAGGAAATCCATTTCTTATGTGCTTTTCGGGAAGAGATATAATCACTGCGTTGATGAGCTAGCTTTGATACTTGCGTTACATACCCGTGATGAGATGAGCATGACTTACTTCAGGAGGTACCATGTGTAGTTTGATTCCGATAGAGATGCCGCGACCCATAATACGAATGATGCGGAGTATAACTCTAGCAACTTGAAGGCAATAAAGATCCGAATGAATCATCTCAAGGAAATCCAACTTAATTTAGCAATCAACATGTAGGGAAGGAAAAAAAATTTGAACAAGCGCTACTGGCAAGATTTGTTTTACATGTGGAGTAACCCATTGGTTGATCAGCAGGTTGTTGAGTTGTGTATCCACCAGTTGATGATTCTGCTGGATCTGCCATAAATGCAGGGTTTTCCGACTCCTCGGATTCTTCTCCTTCTGGATCTGTATATCCTTTTGATTCTGACTGAGTTGCTTCAGATTGGTAGCCAGATTCTTCTGATATTTCTCCAGTACTATAAGCTTCCATGACTGGTAGATTTCTCTCAGGTGGGTCTGGGCCTTTGATAACAGAATCAAAAAGATCCTTATCTGTGATTGTTTCATGAAGCATCATTTGGGTCGTTTTTGGGGTTGTATTTGGTAGAGGGTACAGGTCATCTGATTTTGAGGATATAATTGGCTGGTATGGAATGGTAGTTTGTTCTGAAATGGTGAAAGGTCTAAAAACTTGCTGGTGTAAAGGGTGAGATGGATTTCTAATTTTCCAAGCAGAGAACAAACTTGTTTGAGAATCAGGTTGGGCTTGAGATGTGGGTAAAGGCAAAGTTGGTTGTGGTGGGGGTTGTGGATACTTTTGTTTAGGCTTACTTCTCCTATGGTACTCATCTAGAATGGAAGAGTCTGTAGGAGGAAACATAGGGTTTCCAGACTGGAACGACGAACTTGTTAAGGAACTGGTTTGGTAAAATGGTGTTGGAGTAGAGGTAGCTGGGTATTTTTGGGGTGTTTCAAACAAATTGGGTTGGTAAGGTTGTTTGGGCCTGATCTCGGATCTCAACTGATCTATCATGCTCCGGATAGAAGCAGTTTCGTTGGCTTGGTACTGAAAATGGGCTTGAAGGGATTGACCATAAGAAGGTCTCTCAAAAGGGATCTGCTCCAATCTTTTCTCCAAAATCTGGATCCTTGAGTCAATCTTTGAATAGTATTCTCCAGATTTGTGGCTTAGCTCAACAAGATTGTTGGAAATTGATTTGAGGGTGCGGTTTTGAGCTAAGGCGTTCTNGAACAATTGAGGTTTCTACAAGCCCATAGCACAAGGCAGGACGAGGAATTGCACGGATAAGAGAAGCAGTGGAGCACAACACGAGAATGATTGAACAGCTCCAAGCACAATTGGCTAACCAATTCCATCCACCATCATATGGAGGCCAGTGAAGGAATCTGCCACTCTAAGGCCAAAGAAAGGAAGAGATTTGAAGAAAGAAAAAACAATGATTGAATGATGCTTGTTTGAGATGTGTCCCACTAAAACATTAGGTTCCATATGCGTGGGGTTCCGATTTACATTTCTTTATTTTACATGCAACTTACCGCGTTTTGTAGGAAATGGGAAGAACCAAAGAGCAAGCAAAGAAATGGAATTGTGAGGAAGTAAGCACTAGCCGAACAAGGGCTAGAGCACAACCACCGCCTCCACCAACAAAAGTTGATCCTAATGCGTGAGGAACAATGGTTCTTCGAGACATAACTCATGAACAACTAGTGCTTTTGGATGTGTATAAGCCAAAGAATATAATTGGATAGAAATACTTTGATCCGATTGTCCAAAGAATATTCGGTTTCGAAGACATGGTAAATCGGTTGGTAAGACACCCGCAATGGAGCAAAGTATTCGAATGGAGAGGGCTGACATATACCCCAGTTACCTATAAGTTTCTTGCTTCCTTCGACATAAAGAAAGAGCCAAAGAATGCCAGGAAATCCATTTCTTATGTGCTTTTCGGGAAGAGATATAATCACTGCGTTGATGAGCTAGCTTTGATACTTGCGTTACATACCCGTGATGAGATGAGCATGACTTACTTCAGGAGGTACCATGTGTAGTTTGATTCCGATAGAGATGCCGCGACCCATAATACGAATGATGCGGAGTATAACTCTAGCAACTTGAAGGCAATAAAGATCCGAATGAATCATCTCAAGGAAATCCAACTTAATTTAGCAATCAACATGTAGGGAAGGAAAAAAAATTTGAACAAGCGCTACTGGCAAGATTTGTTTTACATGTGGAGTAACCCATTGGTTGATCAGCAGGTTGTTGAGTTGTGTATCCACCAGTTGATGATTCTGCTGGATCTGCCATAAATGCAGGGTTTTCCGACTCCTCGGATTCTTCTCCTTCTGGATCTGTATATCCTTTTGATTCTGACTGAGTTGCTTCAGATTGGTAGCCAGATTCTTCTGATATTTCTCCAGTACTATAAGCTTCCATGACTGGTAGATTTCTCTCAGGTGGGTCTGGGCCTTTGATAACAGAATCAAAAAGATCCTTATCTGTGATTGTTTCATGAAGCATCATTTGGGTCGTTTTTGGGGTTGTATTTGGTAGAGGGTACAGGTCATCTGATTTTGAGGATATAATTGGCTGGTATGGAATGGTAGTTTGTTCTGAAATGGTGAAAGGTCTAAAAACTTGCTGGTGTAAAGGGTGAGATGGATTTCTAATTTTCCAAGCAGAGAACAAACTTGTTTGAGAATCAGGTTGGGCTTGAGATGTGGGTAAAGGCAAAGTTGGTTGTGGTGGGGGTTGTGGATACTTTTGTTTAGGCTTACTTCTCCTATGGTACTCATCTAGAATGGAAGAGTCTGTAGGAGGAAACATAGGGTTTCCAGACTGGAACGACGAACTTGTTAAGGAACTGGTTTGGTAAAATGGTGTTGGAGTAGAGGTAGCTGGGTATTTTTGGGGTGTTTCAAACAAATTGGGTTGGTAAGGTTGTTTGGGCCTGATCTCGGATCTCAACTGATCTATCATGCTCCGGATAGAAGCAGTTTCGTTGGCTTGGTACTGAAAATGGGCTTGAAGGGATTGACCATAAGAAGGTCTCTCAAAAGGGATCTGCTCCAATCTTTTCTCCAAAATCTGGATCCTTGAGTCAATCTTTGAATAGTATTCTCCAGATTTGTGGCTTAGCTCAACAAGATTGTTGGATATTGATTTGGGGGTGGGGTTTTGAGCTAAGGCGTTCTCCGTTTGCCAGTTTAAAGGCTGCTCAATGGATGGTTGTCCTCTTAACTGGCCGGTTGGTAATACTTCATTAGGAGCTGGGTTCTTTGGTGCATGCATAGAACCTCCTCGCTGAAAACTTTCCAAAGGGGGAAAGTCTTCCTCATAGGACTCTGAGATCACCATTGCTGGGATGGCTGGTGAAGCTGGTACTATTGTGGGCTCCTTTCTTAAGTACTCTTGCTCATAGCACTTAAGAGCTTTCTTTTTTCTTTGCAGGGGCACAGGTGGCGGTAGTGGTGACGGCAGATCTTCATCATCACTATCATCCTTCCGTCTGGATTTTCTCCTTTTAGAGGGCTGGCAGCTGGGTCTCCTCTGTGGCTCCTTTATTGGGTAGCACTGCTTACAATCATCTTCACACAAATCGAAGAAACAGTGATTTGAGATGGGATCCTTAAACCAGAAAACTGGTTTACCAAATTGATCAAACGAATGAACAATTTCACTCATTCCTGTTTTTCCGTAACCAAGGAAAACTGGTTCTGCATCATCATCGTCTGGGTCATAGTCAAGGATCTCCTGGACATGCTCCTCTTGTCTTTCTCTAGCCTCTTCTACCATATTGATGGATGGTAGAAATTCTGTTCTTTTTAGATGAGCATGATTGAATGAGATTCCAACGGTACCATCTTTTCGCCTGCTGATGGTAGCCTCGTTGGATTCGATTGGCCTTCTGTTTTGGTGCAGCTTCTCATAGTTGGATATCCAAGTGTCAGGGATGACTCGGATCAACTCCTCTTTTGTACATCTCCTGGGAACCTTAGTGCAGGTAACATTTCTCTGTTCATCAGTGACTAGGATGAGAGCTTCTCCTCCTCCTGGAATTTTCATATCGAAAGCATGGTCTTGCAATCGATAAGACATCTGGTAGTGGACAGTGGCTTCAATAGCATCTTGCTCAGCATGCTTAGCTCCAACAATATGGACTTGAATTTTAAACATATCTAGAAGATGTGGATCTTCTAAGGATACGTTAAAATTTGGGTAAACAGTAGCACAGACAGTGCCAGAATCAAGTGTGACTTCCATAGTGGCTATCAATGCATGTTGGTACTCTAAGTACCTGGAATCAAGGAGACATAGCTTGGCAACTACGGGTTGACCCTTTCTGCCATGATAGGTTATGGCAAAGCGGATTGCTCCAAAGTGGATATGGGTATATCCTTCTCTCCTCCAAATGGCCGGGAATTCATCAGGGATTTCAAGAGTAATGAATTGTTCTTGGTGGGTGGAATATATGGGACATCTGCTCATGGCTGAGGCTGAGATGTATTCTTTGGGAACTAAAGACCGTTTCTGGTAAATAGCTTTAAGGGATTTAACCAGAAGATTGGATTGGTTTCTTTTATTGAAAGCAGAGTATGGATTCAGAAGGGGCAGGTGGGTTTCTTCTATTTTTTGGTCCTCTTTAAGATAATTTATTATAGAGATAATCCATCTTAGAAGAGAGAGATTTTTTGAAATGAGGTTTTTCTAATGAAAAAGAAGAACGGCTAGGTACAATAGATGTGGATGTAGAAGCTGAAGAGGAAGACATATTTAGGAAATAAGAAGGTTTTGAATAAAGAGATATGGCTGGCTCTGATACCAAATCGGGGAGTCTCTAAAAGCAGTGGAGAATTAGGACCAAAGGTGAGAGAAAACTAAAAGCCTCTCCGGGGCATGACAACAAGACTCTCGAAAATGGTGATGCACAAAGGAGTAAATTATCAATTCTTTACAATTGATGATTTATCACCAGAAAAGTGGGGAGAGAAGTTTGTTGAGTTCCACACATGGATGACTACCAGGAATCTAGTAGAACGAGATACTTTCAAAATCCTGATGGAATTTACAGCAAAGTTCACCGGAATTCTTAAAGATTGGTGGTCTAAAGCAGATGGGGCATTCAAGATGATGTTTTTAGGACTACCTCTCCAGGAAGCCGTTTCAATGATTTACTTCATATTTCTGGGTAAACATGAAGATGAAGTAGAACAGAAGAGAACGGAGTTTTTCAGAATAAAGTGCCTGTCTTATGAGAAAAGGCACTCAGAGGAACACTTCAAAAGAATGACAAAAGTTTTCTATTTTCTGGGATTTGACAACAATCTCAAGCAAGCTTTTGTTTCATCCTTACCACCCCTGCTGGCAGACAGTACAGATCAACTTATCAAAAAGAATCATGGATCCATAACACATCTTTCAACTGGGCAGATTAGGCAAGCAATATTTGAAAGCCTAGACAATATTTGCCAGATCCACAACAAGTTCCAGACCCTGAGAAAGCATGAATCAATTCTTTCCAAAGCATGCCAGAAGCCAAACCTCATAATAGGATCCTCATGCAATGGAGTGTGTGGAGACAAACCCAGAGTAAGAAGGAGAAATTTCACTCGCTTCAGGAAGAATCCTCAAAACACCAGGAGAATCGGATGGAAGCCAAGGAGGAGATATTTCAGAAAATCCCAAAACCAGAAAGCACAACCAAAAAAGAGAGGAAATAAAGCATCTAACAAATGCTTTGTTTGTGGAAAGCCAGGACACTACGCCAAAGATTGCAAGGAGAAGCAAGCGGCTAAAATGATATCGGAAGTCATGTCTCTTATTGATGACGATATCGTCGAAGAAGACCTGGATGGCTATCTCAGCCCAGAAGACGAACCTTCAGCAGAAACAATCTTTTCCATAGAAGATGAAGTTCCAGAAGAGGATTTTATCTCATACAANCACCCCATGTGAAAGTACAGATCAAGCACCGGTTAAGCAAGCCATTCGATGCCATAGCCCTTGTTGATACTGGAGCTCAGTTCTCAATGATGAACCCAAAGCTATTACCTCAAGAGGCATGGAGACCATCCCAGAAACGTCTTACATCAGCATCTGGAGATGATTTTGATGCAGGATTGGAGACGAAGGAACCATTGGAGATTAGCATACTTCCTAACTGCAAGATCCAAATTCATGTTCTTGGATGTGGCCTTCCAAGAAGGGATTTGCTATTAGGATTTGATGCTTTCAAGATGATGAAGGTATTGGTTCAATCACGAGGAATTAGCAAAGGCCCCTAATTAGCAAAGGCCCCTACTTCAAGCCCTATGAAGAAGATTAACTTCATGGATACCATCACCCAGATCAAACAACAATTGGTGGAGCAATTATGTGCAAACTCTCATGACGAATTCATGAAGAAACACAGTAAGCCAAGAAACACAGTAAGCCCCTATGGACCAGAGAAGAGTTCTTTATTGAACTTCCATTCAAAGAAGGAAAGGTGATCAACCCCACCAAAGCCAGCCACTCAGGAATGAATCCTCAACATCTCAAAATGGCGGTTCAAGAGTGTAAGGAGTTGCAGAAGTTAGGATTAATCACAGAATCCAAGTCCTCATGGGCATGTGAAGCATTCTATGTGAACAAGCGAGCAGAACAAGCAAGGGGAAAGTTACGACTTGTTATCAACTATCAACCCTTGAATCAATGTCTCAAAGATGTTAAATTTCCATTACCAAGGAGGTCTATGATGTTCTCATATCTCCCAGGAGCCCAATGGTTTTCAAAGTTCGATCTCAAAGCAGGATTTTGGCAGATAGGAATCAAGCCAGAAGAAAGATACAAGACAGCCTTTTGTATCCCAGGATATCATCTTGAATGGAAGGTAATGCCTTTTGGTCTCAAAATTGCACCCAGTGAATTCCAGAAAGTGATGACCAAAATCTTTGAGCCAATTCTTGACAAAGCCCTCATTTACATCGATGATATCTTACTATTCAGTAAGACCATGGAGGAACACATCCAGCTGATCAAACAATTCATGGAGATATGCCAAAAATTTGGAATCATGTTATCCGAAAAGAAGATGTTACTAGCCCAGCAGAAGATCCAGTTTTTAGGCATGGATATTGACCAGGGAAAGTTTCAACCAGGAAGGCATATTGCTCAGGAGTTACTCAAATTTCCTGATGAAAACCTCACAAAACAGCAAGTTCAACAATTTCTTGGTATAATTAATTATATCCGAGATTTTGTTCCCAACATAGCCCCTCATGTTAGCACTCTCACCAAGATGTTGAAGAAGTCACCACCAAAATGGAGCATAGAACAAACCAAGGCAATCCGATGGATGAAGGAGCACACCAAGGAATTACCACCATTGCACATTCCAGCAGGTGAAGGACTCAGAATTCTACAAACAGATGCCAGTGATTACTATTGGGGAGCAATACTCCTACAGGAAGTCAAAGGAAAAAGGCTTGTTTGCAGCTACTCCAGTGGTAGATTCAAAGATGCAGAACTTCATTACCACTCCACTTATAAAGAGATTTTAGCCGTGAAAAATGGAATTAAAAAATTTAATTTTCATTTGATCGGTTATAAGTTTCTTATTGAGTTAGACATGTCAGCTTTTCCAAAAATGNAAAAAGGCTTGTTTGCAGCTACTCCAGTGGTAGATTCAAAGAGGCAGAACTTCATTACCACTCCACTTATAAAGAGATTTTAGCCGTGAAAAATGGAATTAAAAAATTTAATTTTCATTTGATCAGTTATAAGTTTCTTATTGAGTTAGACATGTCAGCTTTTCCGAAAATGTTGCAGTTCAAGAGGAAAGAAATTCCGCAAGCTCAAGCTCTAAGATGGCAACAATGGTTTTCTAGATACAACTATGATGTTCGCCATATTCCAGGAAAGAAGAATGTGGTTGCAGACTTTTTATCCAGACCACAGCAAGTTCCTCAACTCCAGTTCCANAACAATGGTTTTCTAGATATAACTATGATGTTCGCCATATTCTAGGAAAGAAGAATGTGGTTGCAGACTTTTTATCCAGGCCACAGCAAGTTCCTCAACTCCAGTTCCAGTCCAAGCTCTATGAAGTCTATATGTTCAATGAAGGAAGTTCCAGCCAGAGCACTTCATCAAATGCAGATTTTCCACCAGACATTGATGTCAACCAGTTCCCATGGAGCCATGAATACCTTGAAGAAAGAAGAACAGATTGGGAAGTCAGATTGTTCAGATACTATGGAGGTCATATGCTACAACCATATGGTATTCACCCTAAATATCCATTTGCTCAAATCTTTATTGCTCAAGTTCAAGATTGGCCAGAAGAGTTAAATTGGATATTTTGGTATTTATGCCATGAATATCATATTTTAATGGAGTTCCACAGGCCTAGCTTAAGAAAAGAGTTAGATCTTTCTGTTGAGAAAGATTTAATAAAATTCTTAACTTGGTTTTATCCATTAAAATACTGGAAGAAGTTATGCCAAGATGGTCCAGAATTTTTCACAGTTCATCTGCATAGGGAAGTCACAGCATGGGTATCCAGATTTTTAGAAGGACATGCAGAACCATTTATGAAGATTTATGAGCAGCACATGGAATCTATCATAGTCCGAGAAGAAGACTATCCAGAATTTCAGAGGTACATTTTCGCCCAGAACAAGGTCATTCCAAAAGAAATTTGGCCCAGAGAAGAGATTCAGCCAGATGTGAGACAAGATGATGAGATTTACCATGAAAGGATCAAGTCAGCAAAAAACCAGTACTACTATGAGCTACACCAGACCCAGAAGGAAGATATCTGGTCACAAGACCCTTGGAACTTAGATGATATAGATTCAGTGCTTGAAGAAGTTGAAAAGATTGAGAAAGCTTATGCTCAAAAGTCTCAAAAGAAAAGGCCAGAACACAAGAGCCAGTGGAACAAGGATGTTTGGAGAACGAAGAGAAGGCAATCTGGTATGGATAGACAAGAATGGGTGAACTACATGAGTTACCCCAGCTATTCTGGCTACTCCACAGAAAGCGACACAGCATCAGACGAAGACTCCGTAATGGATCTTCAATTTCATGGAGAATGGATGGTCATGAAGACAAAGCAACCAGATTGGAACCCACAAAACTGGAAAGGAAAGAGATTCATGAGTGAAGGATAAGATTTGATCTTATCTCTCCAGCAAAGCCCCAGCAAAGCAAATCTCATCTGCAACAAAATCTTATCTTCAAAGATAAGATCCCCGTCCTGACAGGGTCATGTCAGCGTTATCTTATCAGTTTGGCGTGTTGTATGAATTATTAGACAACTTTATTAAAAGGTAGCTTTACTTTATGTCAAGAAGGCCATCACACTTTGTCGGCCACATGTATTGTAATAATTGTAAACAGCTGTATTGTATTTCGAGAACCATCCTTGATCCCTATAAAAGGAGGTTCAGTTTGCTTTGTAATATATCGCAGTTTGAAATATAAAATTTTCCCAGTTTGCAAAATATCATGAGTTCCTAAGTTTTTCAGTTGAAGGTTTTGAATAGATTTATGGTTATGTTCCTGCTAAGTCTCAAGTAATCTCTAACATGTAGAGAAGTTAGGAAGTGGTTCGAGAGTCTTGTTGTCATGCCCCGGAGAGGCTTTTAGTTTTCTCTCACCTTTGGTCCTAATTCTCCACTGCTTTTAGAGACTCCCCGATTTGATGTCAACATGGGAGTTTCAAGTGAAGAAGTGGCTTGCCTCTCAAAATAAGCCCAATGTTCAATCCGTTTTTATAGGACCGTTGGTAACGGAGTTATGCTTAGGTTTAGAGCTTGATGCGGATCTTACAAGTGAGAAAGTTGAAGCCGAGATGAAAGCACTTACCGTCCAAGACTTTTTTTGATATGAACCTTAGATTGGGAGGTGATGATGCCCCGCTAATTGGTGATAAGAAAGAGGGAAGAATTTGATAAAGGGAATAAATAGCAACAACAACAATGTGTAGAGGGCGTTCAACATGGTGGACCCGTGATGACGGATTGCGAATCTACAAGAGCCTTTCATATGCAATTGCACCAAGAACAATTGAGGTTTCTACAAGCCCATAGCACAAGGCAGGATGAGGAATTGCACGGGTAAGAGAAGCAGTGGAGCACAACACGAGAATGATTGAACAGCTCCAAGCACAATTGGCTAACCAATTCCATCCACCATCATATGGAGGCCAGTGAAGGAATCCGCCACTCTAAGGCCAAAGAAAGGAAGAGATTTGAAGAAAGAAAAAACAATGATTGAATGATGCTTGTTTGAGATGTGTTCCACTAAAACATTAGGTTCATATGCGTGGGGTTCCGATTTACATTTCTTTATTTTACATGCAACTTACCGTGTTTTGTAGGAAATGGGAAGAACCAAAGAGCAAGCAAAGAAATGGAATTATGAGGAAGCAAGCACTAGCCGAACAAGGGCTAGAGCACAACCACCGCCTCCACCACCAAAAGTTGATCCTAATGCGTGAGGAACAATGGTTCTTCGAGACATAACTCATGAACAACTAGTGCTTTTGGATGTGTATAAGCCAAAGAATATAATTGGATGGAAATACTTAGATCCGATTGTCCAAAGAATATTCGGTTTCGAAGACATGGTAAATCGGTTGGTAAGACACCCGCAATGGAGCAAAGTATTCGAATGGAGAGGGCTGACATATACCCCAGTTACCTATAAGTTTCTTGCTTCCTTCGACATAAAGAAAGAGCCAAAGAATGCCAGGAAATCCATTTCTTATGTGCTTTTCGAGAAGAGATATAATCACTGCGTTGATGAGCTAGCTTTGATACTTGCGTTACATACCCGTGATGAGATGAGCATGGCTTACTTCAGGAGGTACCATGTGTAGTTTGATTCCGATAGAGGTGCCGCGACCCATATTACGAATGATGCGGAGTATAACTCTAGCAACTTGAAGGCAAGAAAGATCCGAATGAATCATCTCAAGGAAATCCAACTTAATTTAGCAATCAACATGTAGGGAAGGAAAACAAATTTGAACAAGCGCTACCGGCAAGATTTGTTTTACATGGGGAGTATGGAGAAGGAAGCGGATGTCAACATGGGAGTTTCAAGTGAAGAAGTGGCTTGCCTCTCAAAATAAGCCCAATGTTCAATCCGTTATTATAGGACCGTTGATAACGGAGTTATGCCTAGGATTAGAGCTTGATGCGGATCTTACAAGTGAGAAAGTTGAAGCCGAGATAAAAGCACTTACCGTCCAAGACTTTTTTTGATATGAACCTTAGATTGGGAGGTGATGATGCCCCGCTAATTGGTGATAAGAAAGAGGGAAGAATATGATAAAGGGAATAAATAGCAACAACAACAATGTGTAGAGGGCGTTCAACATGGTGGACCCGTGATGACGGATTGCGAATCTACAAGAGCCTTTCATATGCAATTGCACCAAGAACAATTGAGGTTTCTACAAGCCCATAGCACAAGGCAGGATGAGGAATTGCACGAGTAAGAGAAGCAGTGGAGCACAACACGAGAATGATTGAACAGCTCCAAGCACAATTGGCTAACCAATTCCATCCACCATCATATGGAGGCCAGTGAAGGAATCTGCCACTCTAAGGCCAAAGAAAGGAAGAGATTTGAAGAAAGAAAAAACAATGATTGAATGATGCTTGTTTGAGATGTGTACCACTAAAACATTAGGTTCCATATGCGTGGGGTTCCGATTTACATTTCTTTATTTTACTTGCAACTCACCGCGTTTTGTAGGAAATGGGAAGAACCAAAGACCAAGCCAAGAAATGAAATTATGAGGAAGCAAGCACTAGCCGAACAAGGGCTAGAGCACAACCACCACCTCCACCACCAAAAGTTGATCCTAATGCGTGAGGAACAAGGGTTTTTCGAGACATAACTCATGAACAATTGGTGCTTGTGGATGTGTATAAGTCAAAGAATATAATTGGATGGAAATACTTTGATCCGATTGTCCTAATAGAATTCGGTTTCGAAGACATGGTAAATCGGTTGGTAAGACACCCGCAATGTCGCGACCCATATTACTAATAACACGGAGTATAACTCTAGCAACTTGAAGGAAAGAAAGATCCGAATGAATCATCTCAAGGCAATCCGACTTAATTTAGCAATCAACATGTAGGGAAGGAAAACAAATTTGAACAAGCGCTACCGGCAAGATTTGTTTTACATGGGGAGTATGGAGAAGGAAGCGGATGTAAACAAGGGAGTGTCAAGTGAAGAAGTGGCTTGCCTCTCAAAATAAGCCCAATGTTCAATCCGTTTTTATAGGGCCGTTGGTAACGGAGTTATGCGTAGGATTATTGCTTGATGCGGATCTTACAAGTGAGAAAGTTGAAGCCGAGATGAAAGAATTTACCGTCCAAGACTTTTTTGATATGAACCTTAGATTGGGAGGTGATGATGCCCCGCTAATTGGTGATAAGAAAAAGGGAAGAAGATGATGAAGGGAATGAATAGCCACAACAACAATGTGTAGAGGGCGTTCAACATGGTGGACCCGTGATGATAGATTGCTAATCTACAAGAGCCTTTCATATGCAATTGCACCAAGAACAAATGAGGTTTCTACAAGCCCATAGTCAAGGCAAGACGAGGAATTGCACGGATAAGAGAAGCAGTGGAGCACAACACGAGAATGATTGAACATCTCCAAGCACAACTGGCAAACCAATTCCAACAACCATCATATGGAGGCCAATGAAGGAATCCGCCACTCTAAGGCCAAAGAAAGGAAGAGATTTGAAGAAAGAAAAAACAATGATTGAATGATGCTTGTTTGAGATGTGTACCACTAAAACATTAGGTTCCATATGCGTGGGGTTCCGATTTACATTTCTTTATTTTACTTGCAACTCACCGCGTTTTGTAGGAAATGGGAAGAACCAAAGACCAAGCCAAGAAATGAAATTATGAGGAAGCAAGCACTAGCCGAACAAGGGCTAGAGCACAACCACCACCTCCACCACCAAAAGTTGATCCTAATGCGTGAGGAACAAGGGTTTTTCGAGACATAACTCATGAACAATTGGTGCTTGTGGATGTGTATAAGTCAAAGAATATAATTGGATGGAAATACTTTGATCCGATTGTCCTAATAGAATTCGGTTTCGAAGACATGGTAAATCGGTTGGTAAGACACCCGCAATGTCGCGACCCATATTACTAATAACACGGAGTATAACTCTAGCAACTTGAAGGAAAGAAAGATCCGAATGAATCATCTCAAGGCAATCCGACTTAATTTAGCAATCAACATGTAGGGAAGGAAAACAAATTTGAACAAGCGCTACCGGCAAGATTTGTTTTACATGGGGAGTATGGAGAAGGAAGCGGATGTAAACAAGGGAGTGTCAAGTGAAGAAGTGGCTTGCCTCTCAAAATAAGCCCAATGTTCAATCCGTTTTTATAGGGCCGTTGGTAACGGAGTTATGCGTAGGATTATTGCTTGATGCGGATCTTACAAGTGAGAAAGTTGAAGCCGAGATGAAAGAATTTACCGTCCAAGACTTTTTTGATATGAACCTTAGATTGGGAGGTGATGATGCCCCGCTAATTGGTGATAAGAAAAAGGGAAGAAGATGATGAAGGGAATGAATAGCCACAACAACAATGTGTAGAGGGCGTTCAACATGGTGGACCCGTGATGATAGATTGCTAATCTACAAGAGCCTTTCATATGCAATTGCACCAAGAACAAATGAGGTTTCTACAAGCCCATAGTCAAGGCAAGACGAGGAATTGCACGGATAAGAGAAGCAGTGGAGCACAACACGAGAATGATTGAACATCTCCAAGCACAACTGGCAAACCAATTCCAACAACCATCATATGGAGGCCAATGAAGGAATCCGCCACTCTAAGGCCAAAGAAAGGAAGAGATTTGAAGAAAGAAAAAACAATGATTGAATGATGCTTGTTTGAGATGTGTCCCACTAAAACATTAGGTTCCATATGCGTGCGGTTCCGATTTACATTTCTTTATTTTACATGCAACTTACCGCTTTTTGTAGGAAATGGGAAGAACCAAAGAAAAAGCCAAGAAATGGAATTATGAGGAAGCAAGCACTAGCCGAACAAGGGCTAGAGAACAACCACCACCTCCACCACCAAAAGCTGATCCTAATGCATGAGGAACAAGGGTTCTTCGAAACAAAACTAATGAACAACTGGTGCTTGTGGATGGAAATACTTTGATCCGATTATCCTAAGAGAATTCGGTGCGAAGACATGGTAAATCGGTAGGTAAAACACCCGCAATGGAGCAAAGTATTCGAATGGAGAGGGCTGACATATACCCCAGTTACCTATAAGTTTCTTTGTTCCTTGGACATAAAGAAAGTGCCAAACAATGCCAGGAAATCCATTTCTTATGTGCTTTTCGGGAACAGATATAATCACTGCGTTGATGGGCTAGCTTTGATACTTGCGTTACATACCCGTGATGATATGAGCATTGCTTACTTCGGGAGGTACGATGTGGAGTTTGATTCCGATAGAGATGCCGCGACCCATATTACGAATGATGCGGAGTATAACTCTAGCAACTTGAAGGCAAGAAAGATCCGAATGAATCATCTCAAGGCAATCCGATTTAATTTATATATCAACATGTAGGGAAGGAAAACAAATTTGAACAAGTCATACCGGCAAGATTTGTTTTACATGTGGAGTATGTAGAAGGAAGTGGATGTCAACATGGAAGTTTCAAGTGAAGAAGTGGCTTGCCTCTCAAAATAAGCCCAGTGTTCAATTCGTTTTTATAGGACCGTTGGTAACGGAGTTATGCCTAGGATTAGAGCTTGATGCGGATCTTACAAGTGAGAAATATGAAGCCGAGATGAAAGCACTTACCGTCCAAGACTTTTTTGATATGAACCTTAGATTGTGAGGTGATGATACCCCGCTAATTGGTGATACGAAAGAGGGAAGAAGATGATGAAGGAAATGAATAGCGACAACAACAATGTGTAGAGGGCGTTAAACATGGTGGACCCGTGATGATAGATTGCGAATCTACAAGAGCCTTTCATATGCAATTGCACCAAGAACAAATGAGGTTTCTACAAGCCCATTGCACAAGGCAAGATGATGAATTGCACGAATAGGAGAAGTAGTGGAGCACAACACGAGAATGATTAAACAGCTCCAAGCACAATTAGCTAACCAATTCCAACCACCATCATATGGAGGCCAATGAAGGAATCTGCCACTCTAAGGCCAAAGAAAGGAAGAGATTTGAAGAAAGAAAAAACAATGATTGAATGATGTTTGTTTGAGATGTGTACCACTAAAACATTAGGTTCCATATGCGTGGAGTTCCGATTTACGTTTCTTTATTTTACATGGAACTTACCGCTTTTTGTAGGAAATGGGAAGAACCAAAGAGCAAGCAAAGAAATTGAATTATGATGAAGCAAAGACTGGCCGAACAAGAGCTAGAGCACAACCACCACCTCCACCACCACAAGTTGATCCTAATGCAAGAGAACGAGGGTTCTTTGAGACATAAGTCATGAACAACTGACGCTTGTGGATGTGTATAAGTCAAAGAATATAATTGGATGGAAAAACTTTGATCCGATTGTCCTAAGAAAATTCGGTTGCGAAGACATGGTAAATCGGTTGGTAAGACACCCGCAATGGAGCAAAGTATTCGAATGGAGAGGGCTGACATATACCCCAATTACCTATAAGTTTCTTGCTTCCTTGAAAATAAAGAAAGAGCCAAACAATGCCAAGAAATCCATTTCTTATGCGCTTTTCGGGAAGAGATATAATCTCTGCGTTGATGAGCTAGCTTTGATACTTGCGTTACATTCCCGTGATGAGATGAGCATGGCTTATTTCGGGAGGTACCATGTGGAGTTTGATTCCGATAGAGATGCCGCGACCCATATTACGAATGATGCGGAGTATAACTCTAGCAACTTGAAGGCAAGAAAGATCCGAATGAATCATCTCAAGGCAATCCGACTTAGTTTAGCAATCAACATGTTGGGAAGGAAAACAAATTTGAACAAGCCCTACCGGCAAGATTTGTTTTACATGTGGAGTATGGAGAAGGAAGCGGATGTCAACATGGGAGTTTCAAGTGAACGTGTGGCTTGCCTCTCAAAATAAGCCCAATGTTCAATCCGTTTTTATAGGACCATTGGTAACGGAGTTATGCCTAGGATTAGAGCTTGATGCGGATCTTACAAGTGAGAAAGTTGATGCCGAGATGAAAGCACTTACCGTCCAAGACTTTGTTGATATGAACCTTAGATTGGGAGGTGATGATGCCCCGCTAATTGGTGATAAGAAAGAGGGAAGAAGATGATGAAGGGAATAGCAACAACAACAATGTGTAGAGGGTGATATTAACCTTGTCCAAGGTTCAAATAAAGATGGAGTATTGTCCTAAGATAGCTCCCAAAGTAAGGATAGAGATGGATCAAAATACCTTAGAACTCACAAGAAACCCTTAGTCTCGAATCCTCAAAGACTTAGAAGAATCGCATTGTAGCTTCAAGTACCTCGATGATGCAATCTTCAATCAACTAAAGTCGAATCTAGGTTCCTTCGATTCAAGAACGAGTCCACGAACCTAAATCTAAGGTTGAAGAAAGGAAGATTGATTCGAGTCCACGAATCAATTTGCTAGTTGAGTCCACGACTAGCCACTAATTGAGTCCACAATTAGCTATAAGGTTTCTTACACAAGTGTAAAGAAAAAACTTAAGAATTTTATTGAATGAAAGCATGCTTAGACTGATATGATTGTGCCCTATTTATAGGTATAGGGACTTCATTATAATCCTAAATACAATTGGAAAAAGAGTCATGAACCTAATCTAGAAAGCATGTAAATATAGTCCTATTTAGAAAGGGATTTAAGGATTCTTTCTAAATACAAACTAGTGGTTTCTCTTTCATGCCAAACAATTTAAAATATTGATGACGAAAAATAATAGGGCTGATTTGGGCCTAATTTAATTCCCAAAATCAGCATTTAAAGAATTATAAAACGCCTTGAGATTTTTTCTTCATCTTTTGAAATTGGGCTTGACTTGGATTTCCACCATCTTTGTACATAACCAATTAAGAGTTGCTTTAATTGCTTGGACTTGGGCCTTGTGATTGGCCTAATTGGTACTCTTAATGGATCTTCATTATGTTGTACCGCATCATCCTCCCCTTCTTGAAAAATGATTCGACCTCGAATCTTATAAGCATTGTCTTTGATCCATGATATCACTTGAAATGGGCCACTATAATACTTTCTTCTATCAAATGGAATTATTTTTGGGCTTTCTTGTTTCTTCCACCAATGATGCTTTAAGGAAGTAGTGATAGGCCTTATTGGATTCCATGTGTCCTGGTTCCTATTATTCTCCCCTTCTTGAAAAGGATTCGTCCTCGAATCCAAATCTTCAATGAAAGACAAATAAGCAAGCTCACTTTGTACTTTATCACGCTCATGTAACTTCTTCTTGGGATGCTTGACACGAGTTGCTCCAATTAACTTTATCCTACAACCAACAAGTGAAACAACTAAGTCTAACAGCACACCACAAAATGTAACAACATGAGAAATATTAAATTTAGCTATTTTTCTAAAATTGACAAGCATAAAATCATTCCTCCTAGAGCTTAAGGTTAAACCAAACACAAAATCAATGGGAAGGCCAAGTAATGATTTAGATGTAGTGTGGTGGTAAGTAGCACAATTATGAACATAAAATTTTACATCTTTTTTCTTCTTTGGCCAATGAAAATATCCATGCAAAACATCATTAGTCTTTTGAATACAAAATTGTCCCTTATGTGAATCAACAATTAAACCAATGCCCAAAACAAAGCAAAAAGTGTCAATCCCATTGACTTTGAACCAAATCCCCTTGTGGAAGTAGTATTGGCCATAAAATGGTTTCCAATGTGCCTTGTAACTTCCCAGTGATTCCTTATCTCTATCAAATAAAGTTTTAGTAAAATAAAAATTAAGGAATCTCGAATGTATGGAAGCAAACAAATTTCTAATACATCTAGCAAGTAGGTCATCAATAGAAACATGGCAAACAAATCTAGAGAATTTTAATGCATGCTTTTGAAATAAAAGTGAGTAGAAAGTGACTCCCCTTCTTTTCTCTTGCTTACTATCCTTTTTAGTTACCAAGAGAGGCTCCACTTTGACACCTTGGTCTAGTCCTTTCAATTGTATCACTAATTGTGGTCCCTTTGTTTGGCTACAAACTGAGTTAGAGAATTGGATTGGCGACTGTAATTCCAAACATAGAGGTTCAACTTTGCTCTCTTTGATTTCTTCTTTCTTCGAGGCTGGTTTAAGAGCTTGCGTCAACCTCAATTGAATTTCTTCTACTTGTTTAGGAGACAAAGTGGGCAAGACATATCTAACTCCATTCATGTGGAACACATAAGTGTTCCTCATTCCATCATAACTTATTTTTATGTCAAATTTCCATGGTCTACCTAACAAGATATGAGCAACCTGCATTCGGGTAATATCACACAAAATTTCGTCAAAGTAACTGTTAATAGATAAAGGAATAAGAGCCTGCTTGGTTACTCCAACTCCTCTTGCATCAGATAACCATTGCAATGGATAAGGATTTGGGTAATCAAGCAAAGGTAACTGAAGAATTCTAACCATAGCTGCACTAGTCAAACTTGTGCAACTTTCAGAATCTATTACCACAGTACAAGTATTCCCTCTTAATGACCCTTTAGCACAAAATATATTTTCTCTTTGAGACTCATCTTCTTTTAAAGGGTGAACATTCAAAACCTCCTTAGGAACAAGAGTATGACTAGGCTCACTATCAGTATATTCAGGCTCAACATCTAAAGGTATGAATGGTTCCGCCTCAGCATGTTCATTGGGAGTTTCAAAATGGTTACATACCTCATCCTCAGACTTATATTCAAGACAATGAGCAAATTTTTCAAATTGTTTTGTTATCTTATCTACCCTCTTGTTAGGGCAATCACGAGCCATGTGGCCTCTCTCATACATCTATAACAAATCAATTCTCTATCACGCTGAGGCCTCACTACCCACTTACCTTTTCTTTACCTTTGTCTCGTGAATCATCTCTTGGAGGAGGATGTTCATCACACCTTTGAGGGGTGGAACGACTATTGTTCCATCTTAATTCACCATTGTTGGACTTGTATATTTTCATCTCTTTGATTTTTGCCTCAGATTCACGTGCAGCATACAAGGCTTCATAAAGTGTGTCATATCTCTGAATACTCATTCCACCTCGAATTTCTAAGTTCAATCCATGTAAGAAACGAGCAACAGTTCTTGTCTCTTCTTCGTGTATGTGTCCCTATTTGAGCAAAATATTTATAGTTTGGTGGTACTCATCAACTGACATCGTTCCTTGCACAGTTCCCTGCAATTTTCTTTCAAGATCATAGAAAAAAGACTTAGGACAAAAGGTTAGGCGCATATCTTCCCTCACTTGAACCCAAGATTAGTAGGGAATAAAATTAGCAACTCTCTCTCTGTTTCTTTTTCGCCACCAAGATTTCGCATACCCCTTAAAAGATGTAGCAATTAGTCTAATTTTGGCAAGATCAGAATAGTGCATTAAATCAAAAAGAGTTTCAAAAGCATTCTCCCATTCTATGTATTCAATTGGTCCTTTCTTACCAGTAAAGTTAGGAATTTCAAGGTTAATGTTTCCTAACTCTGCAATACGCTGTTGGATCGTTTGACATCTATGATCCACTCTTCCTGCTAGTGGCAGGTGTCGCTCATCATTGTTCAATGATTGCACTTGCTAAGGGTGTTGCTCCAAATTAGTTATTCGTGTGAGTAACCTTTCCATGGCGAAGGTTAGAGCATCTATTTTGGGCTCTAATATCTGAGGTGTGTTTCGAACCTGTTCAGCCATTAGTAGAGGAAAAACAAAATCTAAAAACAAAACAAAATGTTAGTTAAACCAAAAAGTTGGCTCGCTCCCTCACTATTCTCAGCTCACGGGTAAGAAGTGGATTATATGGCTCTAGAGGTACACTACACACTCTTACAAACACACGCTCCACACGTGTATCGCTCGGGGTGGCAAATACTCTCACAAGCCTTTTTCCAAAAAGGAAAATTTCTTGTCCGAAACTCAAGTTGATATGGATTCAACCTCAAGGTTCAAGAAAACATACCTTGGAAGACTTCACAAGCCTTTGAGATCAAGGGTGTATCGCGAGGTAGGTAATAAAATTGAGAGCAAGAAGCAAAAAAAAAAAAAAGAACAATACAAGCAAATAAACTAAGCAATATTTGAAAGAAAAGAGAGAGTAAAGAAAGAAGTATGGCAGAAAGGTATGCAAGACCAATATCAGAAGGTAGACACAATTAGAATGTAATTGGGTTCAAGTGTACCACAACCAAATAGGAATCAAGAACTCCTTCTAACCGTATACTTTTCCCCTTCCTTTTCCCTCCAAGATTCTCCCACCAACCAGATTCTTTCCCCATCCTTATTCTTTCTCTTTTGTTTTTTTTTTTCAACTTTCTTGATTTTTTTAATTTTTTTTTAATTTTTTTAAACAAAATTTCGGACCAAGAGGATCAACACAAGTTCTTCAAACAATTTTGGGATGTGTGGGATTTTGTTGATATTGGGTGGGAAAAATTGGAAAACTATTTTGGGATAGTTTTTCAAGAAACTCAAGAACGAATGTCAAGATTCAAGAACACAATCAAGAATGCAAGAATTTTTTTGGGGGGGTTTTGTGGATGTATATAGGACAAGAAAGGTAAGATAGGAATGATGTGTTTTTTTTTTTTTTTTGATAAAACCTAGCAAACCTAGGGAACCAAATTTGTAATGATTATGAGATAAACCTAGACTCTGAATACCAAATTGATATAAACCTAGTCCAAGGTTCAAATAAAGATGGATTATTGTCCTAAGATAGCTCCCAAAGTAAGGATAGAGATGGATCGAAATACCTTAGACCTCATAAGAAACCCTTAGTCTCGAATCCTCAAAGACTTAGAAGAATCCCATTGTAGCTTCAAGTACCTCGATGATGCAATCTTCAATCAACTAGAGTCGGATCTAGGTTCCTTCGATTCAAGAACGAGTCCACGAACCTAAATCTAAGGTTGAAGAAAGGAAGATTGATTCGAATCCACGAATCAATTTGCTAGTTGAGTCCACGACTAGCCACTAATTGAGTCCACAATTAGCTATAAGGTTTCTTACACAAGTGTAAAGAAAAAACTTAAGAATTTTATTGAATGAAAGCGTGTTTAGACTGATATGATTGTGCCCTATTTATAGGTATAGGGACATTATTATAATCCTAAATACAATTGGAAAAAGAGTCTAGAAAGCAAGTAAATATAGTCCTATTTAGAAAGGGATTTAAGGAATCCTTTCTAAATACAAACTAGTGGTTTCTCTTTCATGCCAAACATTTTAAAATATTGATGACGAAAAATAATAGGGCTGATTTGGGCCTAATTTAATTCCCAAAATCAGCATTTAAAGAATTATAAAACACCTTGAGATCTTCTTCATCTTTTGAGATTGGGCTTGACTTGGATTTCCACCATCTTTGAACATAACCAATGAAGAGTTGCTTTAATTGCTTGGACTTGGGCCTTGTGATTGGCCTAATTGGTACTCTTAATGGATCTTCATTATGTTTAAAGAATTATAAAACGCCTTGAGATCTTCTTCATCTTTTGAAATTGGGCTTGACTTGGATTTCCACCATCTTTGAACATAACCAATGAAGAGTTGTTTTAATTGCTTGGACTTGGGCCTTATGATTGGCCTAATTGGTACTCTTAATGGATCTTCATTATGTTGCGCCGCATCATCCTCCCATTCTTGAAAAATGATTCGACCTCGAATCTTATAAGCATTTTCTTGATCCATGATATCACTTGAAATGGACCACTATAATACTTTCCTCTATCAAATGGAATTATTTTTGGGCTTTCTTGTTTCTTCCACAAATGATGCTTTAAGGAAGTAGAGATAGGCCTTATTGGATTCCGTGTGTCCTGGTTCCTATTAGAGGGCGTTCAACATTGTGGACCCGTGATGATAGATTGCGAATCTACAAGAGCCTTTCATATGCAATTGCACCAAGAACAAATGAGGTTTCTACAAGCCCATTGCACAAGGCAAGATGAGGAATTGCACGGATAAGAGAAGCAGTGGAGCACAACACGAGAATGATTGAACAGCTCCAAGCACAATTGGCTAACCAATTCCAACCACCATCATATGGAGGCCAATAGAGCAATCCGCCACACTAAGGCCAAAGAAAGGAAGAGATTTGAAGAAAGAAAAATCAATGATTGAATGATGTTTGTTTGATATGTGTCCCACTAAAACATTAGATTCCCTATGCATGGGGTTTCGACTTACGTTTCTTTATTTTTCATGCAACTTACCGCTTTTTGTAGGAAATGGAAAAAACCAAAGAGCAAGCCAAGAAATTGAATTATGAGGAAGCAAGGACTAGCCGAACAATGGCTAGAGCACAACCACCACCTCCACCACTACAAGTTGATCCTAATGCAAGAGATCAAGGGTTCTTCGAGATATAAGTCATGAACAACTGGCGCTTGTGGAAGTGTATAACTCAAAGAATATAATTGGATGGAAATACTTTGATCCGATTGTCCTAAGAGAATTCGGTTGTGAAGACATGGTAAATCGGTTGGTAAGACATCCGCAATGCAGCAAAGTATTCGAATGGAGAGGGCTGACATATACCCCAGTTACGTATAAGTTTCTTGCTTCCTTGAACATAAAGAAAGAGCCAAACAATGCCAGGAAATCCATTTCTTATGTGCTTTTCGGTAAGAGATATAATCACTGTGTTAATGAGCTAGCTTTGATACTTGCGTTACATACCCGTGATGAGATGAGCATGGCTTACTTCGGGAGGTACATGTGGAGTTTGATTCCGATAGAGATGCCGCGACCCATATTACGAATGATGCGGAGTATAACTTTAGCAACTTGAAGGCAAGAAAGATCCGAATGAATATCTCAAGGCAATCCGACTTAATTTAGCAATCAACATGTACGGAAGGAAAACAAATTTGAACAAGCCCTACAGGCAAGATTTGTTTTACATGTGGAGTATGGAGAAAGAAACGGATGTCAACATGGGAGTTTCAAGTGAAGAGGTGACTTGCCTCTCAAAATAAGCCCAATGTTCAATCCGTTTTTATAGGACCGTTGGTAACGGAGTTATGCCTAGGATTAGAGCTTGATGCGGATCTTAGAAGTGAGAAAGTTGAAGCCGAGAAGAAAGCACTTACCGTCCAAGACTTTTTTGATATGAACCTTAGATTGGGAGGTGATGATGCCCCGCTAATTGGTGATAAGAAAGAGGGAAGAAGATGATGAAGGGAATGAATAGCAATAACAACAATGTGTAGAGGGTGTTCAACATGGTGGACCCGTGATGATAGATTGCGAATCTACAAGAGCCTTTCATATGCAATTGCACCAAGAACAAATGAGGTTTCTACAAGCCCATTGCACAAGGCAAGATGAGGAATTGCACGGATAAGAGAAACAGTGGAGCACAACACGAGAATGATTGAACAGCTCCAAGCACAATTGGCTAACCAATTCCAACCACCATCATATGGAGGCCAATGATGGAATCCGCCACTCTAAGGCCAAAGAAAGGAAGAGATTTGAAGAAAGAAAAAACAATGATTGAATGATGTTTGTTTGTAATGTGTCCCACTAAAACATTAGATTTCCTATGCATGGGGTTTCGACTTACGTTTCTTTATTTTTCATGCCACATACCGCTTTTGTAGGAAATGGGATAAACCAAAGAGAAAGCCAAGAAATTGAATTATGAGGAAGGAAGGACTAGCCGAACAAGGGCTAGAGCACAACCACCACCTCAAGGGTTCTTCGATACATAAGTCATGAACAACTGGCGCTTGTGGATGTGTATCAGTCAAAGAATATAATTGGATGGAAATATTTTGATTCGATTGTCCTAAGAGAATTCGGTTGCGAAGACATGGTAAATCGGTTGGTAAGACACCCGCAATGGAGCAAAGTATTCGAATAGAGAGGGCTGAAATATACCCCAGTTACCTATAAGTTTCTTGCTTCCTTGAAAATAAAGAAATAGCCAAACAATGCCAGGAAATCCATTTCTTATGTGCTTTTCGGGATGAGATATAATCACTGCGTTGATGAGCTAGCTTTGATACTTGCGTTACATACTCGTGATGAGATGAGCATGGCTTACTTCGGGACGTACATGTGGAGTTTTATTCCGATAGAGATACCGCGACCCATATTACGAATGATGCGGAGTATAACTTTAGCAACTTTAAGGCAAGAAAGATCCGAATGATTCATCTCAAGGCAATCCGACTTAATTTAGCAATCAACATGTAGAGAAGGAAAACAAATTTGAACAAGCCCAACAAGCAAGATTTGTTTTACATGTGGAGTATGGAGAAGGAAGTGGATGTCAACATGGGAGTTTCAAGTGAAGAAGTGGCTTACCTCTACAAATAAGCCCAATGTTCAATCCGTTTTTATTGAACCGTTGGTAACGGAGTGATGCCTAGGATTAGAGCTTGATGCGGATCTTACAAGTGAGAAAGTTGAAGCCGAGATGAAAGCACTTACCGTCCATGACTTTTTTGATATGAACCTTAGATTGGAAGGTGATGATGCCCCGCTAATTAGTGATAAGAAAGAGGGAAGAAGATGATGAAGGGAATGAATAGCAACACCAACAATGTGTAGAGGGCGTTCAACATGGTGGACCCGTGATGACGGATTGCGAATCTACAAGAGCCTTGCATATGCAATTGCACCAAGAGAAAATGAGGTTTCTACAAGCCCATAGCACAAGGCAAGATGAGGAATTGCACGGATAAGAGAAGCAGTGGAGCAAAACACGAGAATGATTGAACAGCTCCAAGCACAATTGGCTAACCAATTCCAACCACCATCATATGGAGGCCAATGAAGGAATCCGCCACTCTAAGGCCGAAGAAAGGAAGAGATTTGAAGAAACAAAAAACGATGATTGAATGATGTTTGTTTGAGATGTGTCCCACTAAAACATTAGGTTCCATATACGTGGGGTTCCGATTTACATTTCTTTATTTTACATGCAACTTATCGCTTTTTGTAGGAAATGGGAATAACCAAAGAGCAAGCCAAGAAATTGAATTATGAGGAAGCAAGCACTAGGCGAACAAGGGCTAGAGCACAACCACCACTTCCACCACCAAAAGTTGATCGTAATGTATGAGTAACGAGGGTTCTTCGAGACATAAGTTATGAACAACTGGCGCTTGTGGATGTGTATAAGTCAAAGAATATAATTGGATGGAAATACTTTGATCCGATTGTCCTAAGAGAATTCGGTTGCGAAGACATGGTAAATCGGTTGGTAAGACAATCGCAATGGAGCAAAGTATTCGAATGGAAAGGGCTGACATATACCACAGTTACCTATAAGTATCTTGCTTCCTTGAACATAAAGAAAGAGTCAAACAATGCCAGGAAATCCATTTCTTATGTGCTTTTCGGGAAGAGATATAATCACCGCGTTGATGAGCTAGCTTTGATACTTGCGTTACATACCCGTGATGAGATGAGCATGGCTTACTTCGGGAGGTAACATACCCGTGATGAGATGAGCATGGCTTACTTCGGGAGGTATGTCGCGACCCATATTACGAATGATGCGGAGTATAACTCTAGCAACTTGAAGGCAAGAAAGATCCGAATGAATCATCTCAAGGCAATCCGACTTAATTTAGCAGTCAACATGTAGGGAAGGAAAACAAATTTGAACAAGCCCTACCGACAAGATTTGTTTTACATGTGGAGTATGGAGAAGGAAGTGGATGTCAACATGGGATTTTCAAGTGAAGAAGTGGCTTGCCTCTCAAAATAAGCCCAATGTTCAATCCGTTTCTATAGGACCGTTGGTAACGGAGTTATGCCTAGGATTAGAGCTTGATGCAAATCTTACAAGTGAGAAAGTTGAAGCCCAGATCAAAGCACTTACCGTCCAAGACTTTTTTCATATGAACCTTAGATTTGGAGGTGATGATGCCCCGCTAATTGGTGATAAGAAAGAGGGAAGAAGATGATGAAGAGAATGAATATCAACAACAACAATGTGTAGAGGGCGTTCAACATGGTGGACCCGTGATGATAGATTGCGAATCTGCAAGAGCCTTTCATATGCAATTGCACCAAGAAACCAAGAGGTTTTTACAGGCCCATTGCACAAGGCAAGATGAGGAATTGCACGGATAAGAGAAGCAGTGGAGCACAACGCGAGAATGATTGAACAGCTCCAAGCACAATTGGCTAACCAATTCCAACCACCATCATATGGAGGCTAATGAAGGAATCCGCCACTCTAAGGCCAAAGAAAGGAAGAGATTTGAAGAAAGAAAAACCAATGATTGAATGATGTTTCTTTGAGATGTGTCCCCTAAAACATTAGATTCCCTATGCACGGGGTTTCGACTTACATTTCTTTAATTTTCATGCAACTTACCGCTTTTTGTAGGAAATGGGAAGAACCAAAGAGCAACCCAAGAAATTGAATTATGAGGAAGAAAGCACTAGTCGAACAAGGGCTAAAGCACAACCACCACCTCCACCACCAAAAGTTGATCCTAATGCAACAGAACAAGGGTACTTCTAGACATAAGTCATGAACAACTGCCGCTTGTGGATGTGTATAAGTCAAAGAATATAATTGGATGGAAATACTTTGATCCGATTGTCCTAAGAGAATTCGGTTGCGAAGACATGGTAAATCGGTTGGTAAGACAATCGCAATGGAGCAAAGTATTCGAATGGAAAGGGCTGACATATACCCCAGTTACCTATAAGTTTCTTGCTTCTTTCAACGTAAAGAAAGAGCAAAACAATGCAATGAAATCCATTTCTTATGTGCTTTTCGGGAAGAGATATAATCACTGCGTTGATGAGCTAGCTTTGATACTTGCGTTACATACCCGTGAAGAGATGAGCATGGCTTACTTCGGGAGGTACATGTGGAGTTTGATTCCGATAGAGATGCCGCGACCCATATTACGAATGATGCGGAGTATAACTCTAGCAACTTGAAGGCAAGAAAGATCCGAAGGAATCATCTCAATGCAATCCGACTTAATTTAGCAGTCAACATGTAGGGAAGGAAAACAAATTTGAACAAGCCCTACCGGCAAGAGTTGTTTTACATGTGGAGTATGGAGAAGGAAGCGGATGTCATCATGGGAGTTTCAAGTGAAGAAGTGGCTTGCCTCTCAAAATAAGCCCAATGTTCAATCCGTTTTTATAGGACCGTTGGTAACGGAGGTATGCCTAGGATTAGAGCTTGATGCAGATCTTACAAGTGAGAAAGTTGAAGCCCAGATGAAAGCACTTGCCGTCAAGACTTTTTTGATATGAACCTTAGATTGGGAGGTGATGATGCCCAGCTAATTGGTGATAAGAAAGAGGGAAGAAGATGATGAAGGGAATGAATAGCAACAACAACAATGTGTAGAGGGCGTTCAACATGGTGGACCCGTGATGATAGATTGCTAATCTACAAGAGCCTTTCATATACAATTGCACCAAGAACAAATGAGGTTTTTACAATCCCATTGCACAAGGCAAGATGAGGAATTGTACGGATAGGAGAAGTAGTGGAGCACAACGTGAGAATGATTGAACAGCTCCAAGCACAATTGGCTAACCAATTCCAACCACCATCATATGGAGGCTAATGAAGGAATCCGCCACTCTAAGGCCAAAGAAAGGAAGAGATTTGAAGAAAGAAAAAACAATGATTGAATGATGTTTGTTTGAGATGTGTCCCACTAAAACATTAGATTCCCTATGCATTGGGTTTCGACTTACATTTCTTTATTTTTCATGCAACTTACCGCTTTTTGTAGGAAATGGGAAGAACCAAAGAGCAAGCCAAGAAATTGAATTATGAAGAAGCAAGCACTAGGCGAACAAGGGCTATAGCACAACCACCACCTCCACCACCAAAAGTTGATCCAAATGTATGAGTAACGAGGGTTCTTCGAGACATAAGTCATGGACAACTGGCGCTTGTGGATGTGTATAAGTCAAAGAATATAATTGGATGGAAATACTTTGATCCGATTGTCCTAAGAGAATTCGGTTGCGAAGACATGGTAAATCGGTTGGTAAGACAATCGCAATGGAGCAAAGTATTCGAATGCAAAGGGCTGACATATACCCCAGTTACCTATAAAGAAAGAGTCAAACAATGCCAGGAAATCCATTTCTTATGTGCTTTTCGGGAAGAGATATAATCACTGCGTTGATGAGCTAGCTTCGATACTTGCGTTACATACCCGTGATGAGATGAGCATGGCTTACTTCGGGAGGTACCATGTGGAGTTTGATTCCGATAGAGATTCCGCGACCCATATTACAAATGATGCGGAGTATAACTCTAGCAACTTGAAGGCAAGAAAGATCCGAATGAATCATCTCAAGGCAATCCAACTTAATTTAGCAATCAGCATGTAGGGAAGGAAAACAAATTTGAACAAACCCTACCGGCAAGATTTGTTATACATGTGGAGTATAGAGAAGGAAGTGGATGTCAACATGGGATTTTCAAGTGAAGAAGTGGCTTGCCTCTCAAAATAAGCCCAATGTTCAATCCGTTTCTATAAGAAAGAGGGAAGAAGATGATGAAGAGAATGAATATCAACAACAACAATGTGTAGAGGGCGTTCAACATGGTGGACCCGTGATGATAGATTGCGAATCTACAAGAGCCTTTCATATGCAATTGCACCAAGAACAAATGAGGTTTTTACAGGCCCATTGCACAAGGCAAGATGAGAAATTGCACGGATAGGAGAAGTATTGGATCACAACGCGAGAATGATTGAACAGCTCCAAGCACAATTGGCTAACCAATTCCAACCACCATCATATGGAGGCCAATGAAGGAATCCGCCACTCTAAGGCCAAAGAACGGAAGAGATTTGAAGAAAGAAAAAACAATGATTGAGTGATGTTTCTTTGAGACGTGTCCCACTAAAACATTAGATTCCCTATGCACGGGGTTTCGACTTACATTTCTTTATTTTTCATGCCACTTATCGCTTTTTGTAGGAAATGCGAAAAACCAAAGAGCATGCCAAGAAATTGAATTATGAGGAAGAAAGCACTAGTCGAAAAAGGGCTAAAGCACAACCACCACCTCCACCACCAAAAGTTGATCCTAATGCAACAGAACAAGGGTATTTCAGACATAAGTCATGAACAACTGGCGCTTGTGGATGTGTATAAGTCAAAGAATATAATTGGATGGAAATACTTTGATCCGATTGTCCTAAGAGAATTCGGTTGCGAAGACATGGTAAATCGGTTGGTAAGACAATCGCAATGGAGCAAAGTATTCGAATGGAAAGGGCTGACATATACCCCAGTTACCTATAAGTTTCTTGCTTCTTTCAACGTAAAGAAAGAGCAAAACAATGCAATGAAATCCATTTCTTATGTGCTTTTCGGGAAGAGATATAATCACTGCGTTGATGAGCTAGCTTTGATACTTGCGTTACATACCCGTGATGAGATGAGCATGGCTTACTTCGGGAGGTACATGTGGAGTTTGATTCCGATAGAGATGCCGCGACCCATATTACGAATGATGCGGAGTATAACTCTAGCAACTTGAAGGCAAGAAAGATCCGAAGGAATCATCTCAATGCAATCCGACTTAATTTAGCAGTCAACATGTAGGGAAGGAAAACAAATTTGAACAAGCCCTACCGGCAAGAGTTGTTTTACATGTGGAGTATGGAGAAGGAAGCGGATGTCATCATGGGAGTTTCAAGTGAAGAAGTGGCTTGCCTCTCAAAATAAGCCCAATGTTCAATCCGTTTTTATAGGACCGTTGGTAACGGAGGTATGCCTAGGATTAGAGCTTGATGCAGATCTTACAAGTGAGAAAGTTGAAGCCCAGATGAAAGCACTTGCCGTCAAGACTTTTTTGATATGAACCTTAGATTGGGAGGTGATGATGCCCAGCTAATTGGTGATAAGAAAGAGGGAAGAAGATGATGAAGGGAATGAATAGCAACAACAACAATGTGTAGAGGGCGTTCAACATGGTGGACCCGTGATGATAGATTGCGAATCTACAAGAGCCTTTCATATACAATTGCACCAAGAACAAATGAGGTTTTTACAATCCCATAGCACAACGTGAGAATGATTGAACAGCTCCAAGCACAATTGGCTAACCAATTCCAACCACCATCATATGGAGGCTAATGAAGGAATCCGCCACTCTAAGGCCAAAGAAAGGAAGAGATTTGAAGAAAGAAAAAACAATGATTGAATGATGTTTGTTTGAGATGTGTCCCACTAAAACATTAGATTCCCTATGCATTGGGTTTCGACTTACATTTCTTTATTTTTCATGCAACATACCGCTTTTTGTAGGAAATGGGAATAACCAAAGAGCAAGCCAAGAAATTGAATTATGAGGAAGCAAGCACTAGGCGAACAAGGGCTAGAGCACAACCACCACTTCCACCACCAAAAGTTGATCGTAATGTATGAGTAACGAGGGTTCTTCGAGACATAAGTTATGAACAACTGGCGCTTGTGGATGTGTATAAGTCAAAGAATATAATTGGATGGAAATACTTTGATCCGATTGTCCTAAGAGAATTCGGTTGCGAAGACATGGTAAATCGGTTGGTAAGACAATCGCAATGGAGCAAAGTATTCGAATGGAAAGGGCTGACATATACCACAGTTACCTATAAGTATCTTGCTTCCTTGAACATAAAGAAAGAGTCAAACAATGCCAGGAAATCCATTTCTTATGTGCTTTTCGGGAAGAGATATAATCACCGCGTTGATGAGCTAGCTTTGATACTTGCGTTACATACCCGTGATGAGATGAGCATGGCTTACTTCGGGAGGTACCATGTGGAGTTTGATTCCGATAGAGATGCCGCGACCCATATTACAAATGATGCGGAGTATAACTCCAGCAACTTTAAGGCAAGAAAGATCCGAAGGAATCATCTCAAGGCAATCCGACTTAATTTAGCAATCAACATGTAGGGAAAGAAAACAAATTTGAACAAGCCCTACCGGCAAGATTTGTTTTACATGTGGAGTATGGAGAAGGAAGCGGATGTCAACATGGGAGTTTCAAGTGAAGAAGTGGCTTGCCTCTCAAAATAAGCCCAATGTTCAATCCGTTTTTATAGGACCGTTGATACGGAGTTATGCCTAGGATTAGAGCTTGATGCAGATCTTACAAGTGAGAAAGTTGAAGCCGAGATGAAAGCACTTACCGTCCAAGACTTTTTTTATATGAACCTTAGATTGGGAGGTGATGATGCCCCGCTAATTGGTGATAAGAAAGAGGGAAGAAGATGATGAAGGGAATGAATAGCAACAACAACAATGTGTAGAGGGCGTTCAACATGGTGGACCCGTGATGATAGATTGCGAATCTACAAGAGCCTTTCATATATAATTGCACCAAGAACAAATGAGGTTTCTACAAGCCCATTGCACAAGGCAAGTGGAGCACAACACGAGAATGATTGAAGAGCTCCAAGCACAATTGGCTAACCAATTCCAACCACCATCATGTGGAGGCCAATGAAGGAATCTGCCAATCTATGGCCAAAAAAAGGAAGAGATTTGAAGAAAGAAAAAACAATGCTTGAATAATGTTTCTTTGAGATGTGTCCCACTAAAACATTAGATTCCCTATGCAAGGGGATTCAACTTACATTTCTTTATTTTTCATGCAACTTACCGCTTTTTGTAGGAAATGGGAATAACCAAAGAGCAAGCCAAGAAATTGAATTATGAGGAAGCAAGCACTAGCCGAACAAGGGCTAAAGCACAACCACCACCTCCACCACCAAAAGTTGATCCTAATGCAACAGAACAAGGGTTCTTCAAGGCATAAGTCATGAACAACTGGCGCTTGTGGATGTGTATAAGTCAAAGAATTTAATTGGATGGAAATACTTTGATCCGATTGTCCTAAGAGAATTCGGTTGCAAAGACATGATAAATCGGTTGGTAAGACACCCGCAATGGAGCAAAGTATTCGAATGGAAAGGGCTGACATATACCCCAGTTACCTATAAGTTTCTTGCCTTCTTGAACATAAAGAAAGAGTCAAACAATGCTAGGAAATCCATTTCTTATGTGCGTTGATGAGCTAGATTTGATACTTGCGTTACATACCCATGATGAAATGAGCATGGCTTACTTCGGGAGGTACCATGTGTAGTTTGATTCCGATAGATATGCCGCGACCCATATTACGAATGATGTGGAGTACAACTCTAGCAACTTGAAGGCAAGAGAGATCCGAATGAATCATCTCAAGGCAATCCGACTTAATTTAGCAATCAACATGTAGGGAAGGAAAACAAATTTGAATAAGCCCTACCGGCAAGATTTGTTTTACATGTGGAGTATGGAGAAGGAATCGGATGTCAAATTGGGAGTTTCAAGTGAAGAAGTGGCTTGATTCTCAAAATAAGCCCAATGAACAATCTGTTTTTATAGGACCATTGGTAACGGAGTTATGCCTAGGATTAGAGCTTGATGCGGATCTTACAAGTGAGAAAGTTGAAGCCGAGATTAAAACACCTACCGTCCAAGACTTTTTTGATATGAACCTAAGATTGGGAGATGATGATGCCCCCCTAATTGGTGATAAGAAAGAGGGAAGAAGATGATGAAGGGAACGAATAGCAACAACAATAATGTGTAGAGGGCGTTCAACATGGTGGACCCGTGATGATAGATTGCGAATCTAGAAGAGCCTTTCATATGCAATTGCACTAAGAACAAATGAGATTTCTACAAGCCCATTGCACAAGGCAAGATGAGGAATTGCACTGATAAGAGAAGCAGTGGAGCACAACACGAGAATGATTAAACAACTCCAAGCACAATATGCTAACCAATTCCAACCACCATCATATGGAGGCCAATGAAGGAATTCGCCACTCTAAGTCCAAAGTAAGGAAGAGATTTGAAGAAAGAAAAAACAATGATTGAATGATGTTTGTTTGAGATGTGTACCACTAAAACATTACATTCCCGTTGCATGGGGTTTCGACTTACATTTCTTTATTTTTCATGCAACTTACCGCTTTTTGTAGGAAATGGGAAAAACCAAAGAGCAAGCCAAGAAATTGAATTATGAGGAAGCAAGGACTAGCCGAACAAGGGCTAGAGCACAACCACCACTTCCACCACCACAAGTTGATCCTAATGCAAGAGGAACAAGGGTTCTTCGATACATAAGTCATGAACAACTTGCGGTTGTGGATGTGTATAAGTCAAAGAATTTAATTGGATGAAAATACTTTGATCCGATTGTCCTAAGAGAATTCGGTTGCGAAGACCTGGTAAATCGGTTGGTAAGACAATCGCAATGGAGCAAAGTATTCGAATGGAAAGGGTTGACATATACCCCAGTTACCTATAAGTTTATTGCTTCCTCGAACACAAAGAAAGAGCCAAACAATGCCAGGAAATCCATTTCTTATGTGCTTTTCGGGAAGAGATATAATCACTGCGTTGATGAGCTAGCTTTGATACTTGCGTTACATACCCATGATGAGATGTGCATGGCTTACTTCAGGAGGAACCATGTGGAGTTTGATTCCGATAGAGATGCCGCGATCCATATTACGAATGATGCGGAGTATAACTCTAGCAACTTGAAGGAAGGAAAAATCCGAATGAATCATCTCAAGGCAATCCGACTTAATTTAGCAATCAACATGTAGGGAAGGAAAAGAAATTTAAACAAACCCTACCGGCAAGATTTGTTTTACATGTGGAGTATGGAGAAGGAAGCGGATGTCAACATGGGAGTTTCAAGTGAAGAAGTGGGTTTCCTCTCAAAATAAGCCCAATGTTCAATCCGTTTTTATAGGACCATTGGTAACAGAGTTATGCCTAGGATTAGAGCTTGATGCGGATCTTACAAGTGAGAAAGTTGAAGCCGAGATGAAAGCACTTACCGTCCAAGACTTTTTTGATATGAACCTTAGATTGGGAGGTGATGATGCCCCGCTAATTGGTGATAAGAAAGAGGGAAGAAGAAGATGAAGGGAATGAATAGCAACAACAACAATGTGTAGAGGGCGTTCAACATGGTGGACCTGTGATGATAGATTGCGAATATACAAGAGCCTTTCATATTCAATTGCACCAAGAACAAATGAGGTTTCAACAAGCCCATGATGAGGAATTGCACGGATAAGAGAAGCAGTAGAGCACAACACGAGAATGATTCCAAGCACAATTGGGTAACCAATTCCAACTGTTAGGAACATCATGTAATAGGTTTTGATGATACCAACTGTTAAGTAAGAATCCCCAAGTCTCGATACATAGGCAAAACAATGTAAGTTCGATAAGTAAACTAAGAGCGAAAATACAACCGGGTAATTTGAGCTCAACTCGGGAAATATTTAAGCTTAAGGTAAACTTGTTTGAACAACTTAGAAGTTTTCGTGTTGTAAGCAAACAGATAGATCAGAAGCAGGCACGAGACAACTCTGGAGGAATAAGGGTCTACGAGACATCAACTAAGTCTCGAGACACAAGCCAAGTTCGAGAGGTAAGGACCTCTCGATATACCTATCGAGTTCGAGACGTAAAGAATATTCGAGAGATAGACCTCTCGATACATGGGATTGAAACATCAAGTGGTCGAGACATCTTTTATGGTCTCGATAAACCGGCACTTCTCCAAGAGGCTGAATGTTAGTCAACATGTGCAGATAAAATACTCTAAGTTTGGAGAAGAAGAATATCATGGAGATAAAATATTGAAGAGGTGCTGAGCGGGAGGTTTCAAAATGGACGGAAGTGGATGACACGTCAGACCTCCACCACAAACGGTCAAGAAGTGCACCAATCCTGAAGTGGTCAGATTCCCCAAACAAGGAATGATGGGAACATAAAAAANGGCCAATGAAGGAATTCGCCACTCTAAGTCCAAAGTAAGGAAGAGATTTGAAGAAAGAAAAAACAATGATTGAATGATGTTTGTTTGAGATGTGTACCACTAAAACATTACATTCCCGTTGCATGGGGTTTCGACTTACATTTCTTTATTTTTCATGCAACTTACCGCTTTTTGTAGGAAATGGGAAAAACCAAAGAGCAAGCCAAGAAATTGAATTATGAGGAAGCAAGGACTAGCCGAACAAGGGCTAGAGCACAACCACCACTTCCACCACCACAAGTTGATCCTAATGCAAGAGGAACAAGGGTTCTTCGATACATAAGTCATGAACAACTTGCGGTTGTGGATGTGTATAAGTCAAAGAATTTAATTGGATGAAAATACTTTGATCCGATTGTCCTAAGAGAATTCGGTTGCGAAGACCTGGTAAATCGGTTGGTAAGACAATCGCAATGGAGCAAAGTATTCGAATGGAAAGGGTTGACATATACCCCAGTTACCTATAAGTTTATTGCTTCCTCGAACACAAAGAAAGAGCCAAACAATGCCAGGAAATCCATTTCTTATGTGCTTTTCGGGAAGAGATATAATCACTGCGTTGATGAGCTAGCTTTGATACTTGCGTTACATACCCATGATGAGATGTGCATGGCTTACTTCAGGAGGAACCATGTGGAGTTTGATTCCGATAGAGATGCCGCGATCCATATTACGAATGATGCGGAGTATAACTCTAGCAACTTGAAGGAAGGAAAAATCCGAATGAATCATCTCAAGGCAATCCGACTTAATTTAGCAATCAACATGTAGGGAAGGAAAAGAAATTTAAACAAACCCTACCGGCAAGATTTGTTTTACATGTGGAGTATGGAGAAGGAAGCGGATGTCAACATGGGAGTTTCAAGTGAAGAAGTGGGTTTCCTCTCAAAATAAGCCCAATGTTCAATCCGTTTTTATAGGACCATTGGTAACAGAGTTATGCCTAGGATTAGAGCTTGATGCGGATCTTACAAGTGAGAAAGTTGAAGCCGAGATGAAAGCACTTACCGTCCAAGACTTTTTTGATATGAACCTTAGATTGGGAGGTGATGATGCCCCGCTAATTGGTGATAAGAAAGAGGGAAGAAGAAGATGAAGGGAATGAATAGCAACAACAACAATGTGTAGAGGGCGTTCAACATGGTGGACCTGTGATGATAGATTGCGAATATACAAGAGCCTTTCATATTCAATTGCACCAAGAACAAATGAGGTTTCAACAAGCCCATGATGAGGAATTGCACGGATAAGAGAAGCAGTAGAGCACAACACGAGAATGATTCCAAGCACAATTGGGTAACCAATTCCAACTGTTAGGAACATCATGTAATAGGTTTTGATGATACCAACTGTTAAGTAAGAATCCCCAAGTCTCGATACATAGGCAAAACAATGTAAGTTCGATAAGTAAACTAAGAGCGAAAATACAACCGGGTAATTTGAGCTCAACTCGGGAAATATTTAAGCTTAAGGTAAACTTGTTTGAACAACTTAGAAGTTTTCGTGTTGTAAGCAAACAGATAGATCAGAAGCAGGCACGAGACAACTCTGGAGGAATAAGGGTCTACGAGACATCAACTAAGTCTCGAGACACAAGCCAAGTTCGAGAGGTAAGGACCTCTCGATATACCTATCGAGTTCGAGACGTAAAGAATATTCGAGAGATAGACCTCTCGATACATGGGATTGAAACATCAAGTGGTCGAGACATCTTTTATGGTCTCGATAAACCGGCACTTCTCCAAGAGGCTGAATGTTAGTCAACATGTGCAGATAAAATACTCTAAGTTTGGAGAAGAAGAATATCATGGAGATAAAATATTGAAGAGGTGCTGAGCGGGAGGTTTCAAAATGGACGGAAGTGGATGACACGTCAGACCTCCACCACAAACGGTCAAGAAGTGCACCAATCCTGAAGTGGTCAGATTCCCCAAACAAGGAATGATGGGAACATAAAAAGAGTAACTTTATCCAAAAGAAGCAAGTGAAGCATGAACTCAAGAAAGTGGAATATGGAATATTCACTACAAAACAAAAGGCTCAAGTTACAAGACCACTACTCCATGAAAAATGCTGAAATTGTGCAAAGACCCATGTTCGGCGTGGGAGACCAATTTCAAACGGAATAGTTTTCCCTCCAACGGAACTATTCTTCTACTCTCATATATAAGGACGTAAAGACACAGAAGAAA
>NC_044926.1:15919463-15921032 GCF_003576645.1 Ipomoea triloba | reverse complement strand
AAAAGGGGATAATATTTCCGCTGCGCATAAAACTTTGTCTTCACCTCGTGAGGTATCGAACCTAAACATCCTAAGTTCAATACACACGAGAGGTCGAAAAGATTTGCAAAATCTTATACAAGTCTATTCACCCCCCCCCCTCTAGACTTGTACCCCATCCCCTTGGGACCAACACCAACCACCATCATATGGAGGCCATTGAAGGAATCAGCCACTCTAAGGCCAAAGATAGGAAGAGATTTGAAGAAAGAAAAAACAATGATTGAATGATGTTTGTTTGAGATGTGTCCCACTAAAACATTAGATTCCCTATGCATGGGGTTTCGACTTACATTTCTTTATTTTTCATGCAACTTACCGCTTTATGTAGGAAATGGGAAAAACCAAAGAGCAAGCCAAGAAATTGAATTATGAGGAAGCAAGGACTAGCCGAACAAGGCGTAGAGCACAACCACCATCTCCACCACCACAAGTTGATCCTAATACAAGAGGAACAAGGGTTCATCGAAACATAAGTCATGAACAACTTGCGGTTGTGGATGTGTATAAGTCAAAGAATTTAATTGGATGAAAATACTTTGATCCGATTGTCCTAAGAGAATTCGGTTGCGAAGACATGGTAAATCGGTTCGTAAGACACCCGCAATGGAGCAAAGTATTCGAATGGAAAGGGCTGATATATACCCTACACTAGTACAAAAATGCACATAAAACACTAACATTTAGCTACTGTTCTTGTAAGAACGGTAACATATTCTAAAAAAAACGCGCGGTGGCAATTTTGTAAATAAGTGCAAAACATTTCACTACTGTTGTTTGAAGGAATGGTAGCGATTTAAAAAAAAAAAAAAAAAAAAACCCCATGATATTTCGCCACCGTTCCAATGTGAAACGGTGGCGAAATAAATATTAAAAAAAATTAAAAAATATATAAAAAACGAAATAAGTTAACAGATCAGATCTGCGCCTTCGTTCCTCACCACCGCAGCCGCGCCCGTCTTCACCATTTCCTCACCGCAGCCCAGCCGAGCAGCCTCCACCGCCGCCGCCTACGCATTCCACCGTTGTAGCCCAGCCGAGCAGCCTCCACCGCAGCCCAGCCGAGCAGCGTCCTCCTCAGCCAGATCTGCTCGCACCGCCCGCAGCTGCGACGACACCTCCTCCTCAGCCACGACGACCGCACCACCGCCTCAGCCACCGCTCCAGTGCCTCCGCGTCAGCCACCGCCACCCGCCGTCGCAGCCATTGCAGGTTAGTTTTTTTTTTTTGTTTTTTATAATATATTTATGTTTTGATTATATATATTAGACCAATTTATATCAATATTCTTCTTGTTCATTTAAAGAAAAAAATCATTCCAGCATCTATAATCGAGTTACAAAGTTTCACACATCCATAGCATTTCTAATGCAATAATACCACTGTAATGCTTTGATTATATATATTGGACCAATTTATATCAAGCTTAACAATTTCTGGGTTCTTTAATTATTAATGTGATTGCCTTATTTGATAATAAAATGGAGAACTGGTTGAAGACAATAAGGATTGAGGCAATTAGATGGTTCA
>NC_044926.1:15861879-15913320 GCF_003576645.1 Ipomoea triloba | reverse complement strand
TTCATGCAATTGTCTTATGTTCAAGTAAATTCACTTTTAATTGGTTACTTTCAGTGATCTGACTTCTCTCGTGCATTTTAAGAATTGGCCTATTTTAACAGTTACAACATGATTATATACTGGGGAATTATCCTGTTGGGAGGGATGATGCGGCACAGCTATCTGCTTTGCAAATATTGGTTGAAATTGGATTTGTTAATGGCCTTGAGTCATGCGTGTAAGTAATTTTCATTGACTTCAATTATTTCTCTTATTCACGCTATTGCATTTTTGTAATTGTATTTTGCTTTGTCACTATATACTTCATTTGATTTGATCAAGTGCTTTCTTACACTTTCTTTCTCAAGCCTAAATTTGTCCCAGTATAATGTTCAACCTGTCTAGTATCTTTTTCTTGAAGTCTTTCTCAATGAGTAAATGTATCTGTTATTTACTTTTTGAAATGGCAAAAAGTTACTCTATGGAAAATGAATATATGTTTCCTTACTTCCTGCTTTCACATGTCATTTTCATTGCTGTCCTTGGTCAGGATTTACATGATGTATGATTTATTCATTTATCCTTTCATGAATATCTCAAATCCTCTTGTTACGAGCTTTTTAAGAATACATCAATTTAAGTAAAATAACTCAATAACGGTAACATAGCAGATCAACCTACCCTTGTACTAGGCTATGAGAACAGAAAAGAGCTTGGTACATCATCTGATGGTAAGATTGCATACATATTTAGTGGAGTTTATTCCTTATATCATTTGTCTTGTTTTGTATTACACAACTGCTTGATATAGATTCTCACATTAAAATCGTTTAGTTCGATACTAATGCAGCTTTTCGTTCCTATGGTTCAACTTTTTTAGTTTTGAGGGTTCATAAAAATTTCAAGAGGAATGGAGTTACCTGGAAATTAGGACAGAGAATCAAAATTCTGAAGGGAGCATGTGCAGGCTTTCACCGGACAAACACTTTTGCCACTCTAGAGTTTATTATCCTTGAAGGATGGGAGGGTGATGTTGGTGGTAGGTTCAGAACTTAATGGTTAATATATGTTTAGGAAACTCTATGTACATATTTGGAGCTAGCATGTGCATTTATTACTGTTTTAAGGATTAGCTCCATTAACATCCTTGTTCTTTTGCTAAACTGATAAGTTTTCTTTAATTATATGTAGGTGATGCTAGGATTATCTGCAGGTAAATTTATTACCATTTAGTGTCATTGTTTCCAAGAAGGTAATTTTACTTAATTTTCTGAAGATTGATGGTTCAGTGTCATGAGATGTTATTAAATAATTATGTGTCACTTAATGCAGTGTATACCAGTTAATGATGCTGAGTGGGAATCCCTGCTTCAGAAACACCATCATGAAACCACCCCATCGTCAATTGAAGTATTGGATGCCAATCATTCTCTAGACTTAGATGTTAGTGAGGTCAGTTTACAAATGCAGTTTCATATTTCTAATTTCTGAGATTGTCTTATTTGTTAAGTAATTAGTGATGTTGAGTTTTTAAAAATTTAAATAGAACTGTGTATGGTTAAATTATACTTTATTAATTAACACTTTTAATAATTCTATTAATTAAATTATTTTGTAGGCATTTCAAAGCAATACTGGGTATTCTATTGACGACATAAATGAGATTCGGGAGCAATGAGCAAAATACTTCTTCTCTCAGTGCGTGTAACTTTTGTTTTATTAATAAAGCTATTATGTTTTAATTTGAAGATAGTATTGTGTTTTGATTATATATATTATTGTATTAAAGTGGATGTGATGATATCAAGTATATATTATGCTTTGATCATATATTGTGTTAAAGTGGATTGATTTAAAGTATTGTGTTAGTATAAATTTTGATAATAGTTTAATTTTGTGATGATGTTAGTTTGAAAGTATTTTGTTAGTATTGATGTTAGTTTAAAAGTATTGTATTAGTATAGACGTTAGTTTGAAAGCATTGTGTTAGTATTGATGTTAATTAGTTTGAAAGCATTGTGTTAGTTAGTTTGAAATTATTGTGTAAAACTGTATTGTTTGATATGGATTTAAGCTGTAACAGGTACATGAATTAAAAAAATTAGGGATATTAATTAAAATAAATGAAATATTAAAAAAAAAATTACATTTCGCTACCGTTCCTAGCTAGGTACGGTAGCGAAATGTAATTTTTTTAATATATATAATTGATATTTCGCTACCGTTCCTAGTTAGGAACGGTAGCGAAATATCACTAATTAAAAAAAATGAAAAAAATATCATCCGCTACCGTTCCTAGCTAGGAACGGTAGCGGATGAGTAGACTTTTCGCTACCGTTCCACAACGGTAGCGAAAAGTCAAGGACATTCAGTGACTGTTTCATCCGCTACTGTTGTACAACAGTAACGAAATGTCACTTACAACAGTAGCGAAAAGGTGATTTTGTACTAGTGCTAGTTACCTATAAGTTTCTTGCTTCCTTATACATAAAGAAAGAGTCAAACAATTCTAGGAAATTCATTTCTTATGTGCTTTTCGGGAAGAGATATAATCACTGCGTTGATAAGCTAGCTTTGATACTTGCGTTACATACCCATGATGAGATGAGCATGGCTTACTTTGGGAGGTACCATGTGGAGTTTGATTCCGATAGAGATGTCGCGACCCATATTACGAATTGAATGATGCGGAGTATAACTCTAGCAACTTGAAGGCAAGAAAGATCCGAAGGAACCATCTCAAGGCAATCCGACTTAATTTAGCAATCAACATGTAGGGAAGGAAAACAAATTTGAACAACCCCTACCGGCAAGATTTGTTTTACATGTGGAGTATGGAGAAGGAAGCGGATGTCAACAAGGGAGTTTCAAGTGAAGAAGTGGCTTGCCTCTCAAAATAAGCCCAATGTTCAATCCGTTTTTATAGGACCATTGGTAACGGAGTTATGCCTAGGATTAGAGCTTGATGCGGATCTTACAAGTGAGAAAGTTGAAGCCGAGATGAAAGCACTTTTTTTTTATATGAACCTTAGATTGGGAGGTGATGATGCCCCACTAATTGGTGATAAGAAAGAGGGAAGAAGATGATGAAGGGAATGAATAGCAACAACAACAATGTGCAGAGGGCGTTCAACATGGTGGACCCGTGATGATAGATTGCGAATCTACAAGAGCCTTTCATATGCAATTGCACGAAGAACAAATGAGGTTTCTACACGCTCATTGCACAAGGCAAGATGAGGAATTGCACTGATAAGAGAAGCAGTGGAGCACAACACGAGAATGATTGAACAGCTCCAAGCAAAATTGGCTAACTAATTCCAACCACCATCATATGGAGGCTAATGAAGGAATCCACCACTCTAATGCCAAAGAAAGGAAGAGATTTAAAGAAAGAAAAAACAATAATTGAATGATGCTTGTTTGAGATGTGTCCCACTAAAACAATGGATTCCATATGCGTGGGGTTCCGATTTACATTTCTTTATTTTACATGCAACTTACCGCTTTTTGTAGGAAATGGGAAGAACCAAAGAGCAAGCCAAGAAATTGAATTATGAGGAAGCAAGCACTAGCCGAACAAGGGCTAGAGCACAACCACCACCTCCAACACCACAAGTTGATCCTAATGCAAGTGGAACAAGGGTCCTTCGAGACATAACTCATGAACAACTGGCGTTTGTGGATGTGTATAAGTCAAAGAATATAATTGGATGGAAATACTTCGATCCGATTGTCCTAAGAGAATTCGGTTGCGAAGACATGGTAAATCGGTTTGTAAGACACCCGCAATGGAGCAAAGTATTCGAATGGAGAGGGCTAACATATACCCCAGTTACCTATAAGTTTCTTGCTTCCTTAGGCATAAAGAAAGAGCCAAACAATGCCAGGAAATCCATTTCTTATGTGCTTTTCGGGAAGAGATATAATCACTGCGTTGATGAGCTAGCTTTGATACTTGCGTTACATACCCGTGATGAGATTAGCATGTCGTACTTCGGGAGGTACCATGTGGAGTTTGATTCCGATAGAGATGCCGCGACCCATATTACGAATGATGCGGAGTATAACTCTAGCAACTTGAAGGCAAGAAAGATCCGAATGAATCATTGCAAGGTAATCCGACTTAATTTAGCAATGAACATGTAGGGAAGGAAAACAAATTTGGACAAGCCCTACTGGCAAGATTTGTTTTACATGTGGAGTTTGGAGAAGGAAGCGGATGTAAACATGGGAGTTTCAAGTGAAGAAGTGGCTTGCCTCTCAAAATAAGCCCAATGTTCAATCCGTTTTATAGTACCGTTGGTAACGGAGTTATGCCTAGGATTAGAGCTTGATGCGGATCTTACATGTGAGAAATTCGAAGCCGAGATGAAAGCATTTACCGTCCAAGACTTTTTTGCTATGAACCTTAGATTGAGAGGTGATGATGCCCTGCTAATTGGTGATAAGAAAGACGATGAAGATGATGAAGGAAATGAAGAGCAACAACAACAATGTGTAGAGGGCGTTCAACAAGGTAGACCCGTGATGATGGATTGCGAATCTACAAGAGCTTTTCATATGTAATTGCACCAAGAACAAATGAGGTTTCTACAAGCTCATTGCACAAGGAAAGATGAGGAATTGCACTGATAAGAGAAGTAGTGGAGCAATACACGAGAATGATTGAACAGGTCCAAGCACAATTGGCTAACCAATTCCAACCACCATCATATGGAGGCCAATGAAGGAATCCGCCACTCTAAGGCGAAAGAAAGGAAGAGATTTGAAGAAAGAAAAAACAATGATTGAATGATGTTTGTTTGAGATGTGTACCACTAAAACATTGGGTTCCATATGCGTGGGGTTCCGATTTACATTTCTTTATTTTACATGCAACTTACCGCTTTTTGTAAGAAATGGGAAGAACCAAAGAGCAAGCCAAGAAATGGAATTATGAGGAAGCAAGCACTAGCCGAACAAGGGCTAGAGCACAACCACCACCTTCAACACCAAAAGTTGAACCTAATGCAACTGGTACAAGGGTTCTTCGATACATAACTCATGAGCAACTGGCGCTTGTGGATGTGTATATGTCAAAGAATTTAATTGGATGAAAATACTTTGATCCGATTGTCCTAAGAGATTTCGGTTGCGAAGACATGGTAAATCGGTGGGTAAGACACCCTCAATGGAGCAAAGTATTTGAATGGAAAGAGCTGACATATACCCCAGTTACCTATAAGTTTATTGCTTCCTTGAAAATAAAGAAAGAGCCAAACAATGCCAGGAAATCCATTTCTTATGTGCTTTTCGTGAAGAGATATAATCACTGCGTTGATGAACTAGCTTTGATACTTGCGTTACATACCCATGATGAGATGAGCATGGCTTACTTTGGGAGGTACCATGTGGAGTTTGATTCCGATAGAGATGCCGCGACCCATATGACGAATTGAATGATGCGGAGTATAACTCTAACAACTTGAAGGCAAGAAAGATCCGAATGAATCATCTCAAGGCAATCCGACTTAATTTAGCAATCAACATATAGGGAAGTAAAACAAATTTGAACAAGCCCTGGAGTATGGAGAAGAAAGCGGATGTCAACAAGGGAGTTTCAAGTGAAGAAGTGGCTTGCCTCTCAAAATAAGCCCAATGTTCAATCCGTTTTTATAGGACCGTTGGTAACGGAGTTATGCCTAGGATTAGAGCTTGATGCGGATCTTACATGTGAGAAAGTCGAAGCCGAGATGAAAGCATTTACCGTCCAAGAGTTTTTTGCTATGTACCTTAGATTGGGAGGTGATGATGCCCCGCTAATTGGTGATAAGAAAGACGATGAAGATGATGAAGGAAATGAAGAGCAACAACAACAATGTGTAGAGGGCGTTCAACATGGTAGACCCGTGATGATGGATTGCGAATCTACAAGAGCCTTTCATATGCAATTGCACCAAGAACAAATGAGGTTTCTACAAGCCCGTAACACAAGGCAAGATGAGGAATTGCACGGATAAAAAAAGCAGTGGAGCACAACACAAGAATGATTGAACAGCTCCAAGCACAATTGGCTAACCAATTCCAACCACCATCATATGGAGGCCAATGAAGGTATCAGCCACTAAAGAGCAAGCCAAGAAATGGAATTATGAGGAAGCAAGCACTAGCCGAACAAGGGCTAGAGCACAACCACCACCTCCACAACCACAAGTTGATCCTAATGCAAGAGGAACAAGGGTTCTTCAAGACATAACTCATGAATATAATTGGATGGAAATACTTTGATCCGATTGTCGTAAGTGAATTCGGTGGCGAAGACATGTTAAATTGGTTGGTAAGACACCCGCAATGAAACAAAGTATTCGAATGGAAAGGGCTGACATATACCCTAGTTACATATAAGTTTCTTGCTTCCTTGAACATAAAGAAAAAGTCAAACAATGCCAGGAAATCCATTTCTTATGTGCTTTTCGGGAAGAGATATAATCACTGCGTTGATGAGCTAGCTTTGATACTTGCGTTACATACCGATTATGAGATGAGCATGGCTTACTTCGGGAGCTACAGTGTGGAGTTTGATTCCGATAGAGATGCCGCGACCCATATTACGAATGATGCAGAGTATAACTCTAGCAACTTAAAGGCAAGAAAGATCCGAATGGATCATCTCAAGGCAATCCGACTTAATTTAGCAATCAACATGTAGGGAAGGAAAACAAATTTGAACAAGCCCTACCGGCAAGATTTGTTTTACATGTGGAGTATGGAGAAGGAAGCGGATGTCAACATGGGAGTTTCAAGTGAAGAAGTGGCTTACCTCTACAAATAAACCCAATGTTGAATCCGTTTTTATAGAACCGTTGGTAACAGAGTTATGCCTAGGCTTAGAGCTTGATGCGGATCTTACAAGTGAGAAAGTTGAAGCCGAGATGAAAGCACTTACCGTCCAAGACTTTTTTGATATGAACCTTAGATTGGGAGGTGATGATGCCCCGCTAATTGGTGATAAGAAAGAGGGAAGAAGATGATGAAGGGAATGAATAGCAACAACAACAATGTGTAGAGGGCGTTCAACATGGTGGACCCGTGATGATAGATTGCGAATCTACAAGAACCTTTCATATGCAATTGCACCAAGAACAGATGAGGTTTCAACAAGCCCATTGCGCAAGACAAGATGAAGAATTGCACGGATAAGAGATGTAGTGGAGCACAACACGAGAATGATTGAACAGCTCCAAGCACAATTGGCTAACTAATTCCAACCACCATCATTTGGAGGCCAATGAAGGAATCCGCCACTCTAAGGCCAAAGAAAATAAGAGATTTGAAGAAAGAAAATCAATGATTGAATGATGTTTGTTTGAGATGTGTCCCACTAAAACATTAGATTCCCTATGCATGGGGTTTCGACTTACATTTCTTTATTTTTCATGCAACGTACAACTTTTTGTAGGAAATTGGAAAAACCAAAGAGCAAGCCAAGAAATTGAATTATGAGGAGGCAAGGACTAGCCGAACAAGGCCTAGAGCACAACCACCACCTCCACCACCACAAGTTGATCCTAATGCAAGAGGAACAAGGGTTCTTCGAGACATAAGTCATGAACAACTGGCGCTTTTGGATGTGTATAAGTCAAAGAACTTAATTAGATGAAAATACTTTGATTCGATTGTCCTAAGAGAATTCGGTTGCGAAGACATGGTAAATCGGTTGGTAAGACACCGCAAAGAGTTACACCCCAACTTTTCACAAGCCGAGATAGCTAAACTTTAACACAAAAGTTGCCTATCTCAACTATCAAACATAACATAGCGGAAGCGATTTATAACCTAAAGGGGTATCATGCCACATCTAGGTAAGAAAACATGGCCTAGATGCATAGGATAATCAAAAGAACTGAACTGCATAGATATAAATCCTCAAGTAATATCAAAACATCTGAAATCTAAACAAGAGTATATAATCTCATCATTGACACACAGACCCAAAACATAAAGTCTAAACAACATAAACTAGTCTAAGTCGCCTCATAAAGATAAGCTCTAACGCGCTCACGCTTAGACTTATTCCATACCTGGAAAACATACAAGAAACCATTAGCAAAAGACTGCTAAGCAACCACCACTCACTCCCGCAAGGAAATACATATATATATAAGTTTGTAAATAGGTTTACGCACCCCTATAGAACATATACACGAACGAACTGTTCAGCATTTAAAATCGGATACTCAACAACAACAAGCTGAATAAACGATAAACCAAGACTTTCCAACAATACCAATATCCAACCGAATCATGAATACAATGGAATACTCATGAGAAACAACCAAACAAGAATACAACCAAGAATAATCAACAACGAACGAGATACGATATAACTCAAGAATTAAGTAAGAGACCAAACAGACCTCAACCTAAGGATAAGTACCAACCCTTACCCTCCAACCAACTTACCAATTCTCAAACCAATCATCAACCCAAGCTCAGTTCACAGAGGCAAATAATGCCGGAATCATAAAGGCAAATGGTGCCCAAATAGAGAGAGGCAAATGGTGCCCTAATATACACGGAGGCAAATCGTGCCCGAATATACACAAAGGCAAATAGTTGCCAAATACACAAAGGCAAATAGTGCCCAAATATACACAAAGGCAAATGGTGCATTGCGAGAGCCATACGGTCCATTGCCGATATCTCGTCGCCCTGACCGACAGGTATATTTCGTCTAGGCGGCATCTTCACCAAACGACAGTTTCAAGTTAGTTCTCGAAGCATAAAAGCTCTTAAGGAGTTAGTTAGCTACGTAGTTAGTATAGCAGCTACTCAAGTCCTATCCAGCAATTCCTAACATCCACTTCGTCATGCTCATCAACAAGGTATCTCAACTATGGCATAACAGTTAAGAACGCACTATACTATCATGCTTACTCACCGCAATTATAAGCAATGATTAACGCACATAAAGATACACAATTATTGATCAAAGCATTCTAGAATCGGGAGATTTCGCGAAATACAGATGATGAGGTACCCCTTTTTGATGCTGCCTGGTCTCTAGCTCCGCTCCAAAAACTCACACTTAGGCTCATTCTTAGCAAACTTAGGCTGACTCAAACTTGGACTTTGAAAATCGAATTATCCGAATTTCAATCCTAGACCTACAACGAGAACACACAACCTAGGCTTCGACCTAATTCCCGAAGGTTCAACCTAGGCTCTGATACCACTTTGTAACACCCCGGACCTACCTTCCCGTACATCCGAGGCATTACCGCCACACCTAGAGAGAGTGTTCTATCATTTATCGATGAACCTCACTCTAGGTGCACAGGCAAAAGGAAACTCTTCTAATCACAACAATCACCCAACAGATACTTAAGCACTTTTATACACATCAACTGAAAAAGTTCCATTACGCAAAATATACATTCTTGCAGTTATACATACATAGGATTGCCCCTCGGGCCAAAATACTAAACAAGGTTCAACTAAGACGCAACTGGTCATGTCTAGCCATCACTAAGGCTACAAAAAAAGTATGTACACCAAAAATTCCCAAAGACTCCCAAGAACCCGACGTCTAATCAATCATGCGGTACACGGGGCCGGTGAACTTTCCCCAAACCAGGTGCCACTCCCCCTCGTACCAGGTGATATGGTCCAAAAATCGAGAAGTGGTTATGACCATCGACCATTCCTCCCAAACGTCCCGAGGGCTAGGGTCCCAAGGGTATGGGTAGTGCACAATGAACTCAAGGGGATCGCTACCATCTAACGGCTCTATGGGGTAGAAGCCATAAGTAGCCTGGACCTCGTCCATAACAGGGCAAGAGACAAAAGGGGCCGACGGAGCCATAGGAGTATCTGGATTGGTGGGAGCCTCGGGAGCATAACCAGGCGCGTATGGGTCTTCTCCCTCCATCATCTGTATGTACTCGTCATAATCCATGCCTTGACAAACATACTCCGGTGGACTTTCGGAGTTCACCGGGCTACAGGAACTGACACTAGACTGCATCTGTTAGGAACACAGTGAAGTGTAGTTAGCACGACGGCTAAGTAAGGATATCCATGGGTCATTCAAAACTAAATAAAGGTTTGTAAAAATTGTTACATAGAAAATCCTATACCTTACTCATCTGCAAAGGTTCTACCTGCAACAGTTATAAATAGCAACTTGCATACACTATGAGCAAAATTCAATAACTTCTCATATCATTTTCCCTCTTTGACAAGGTCATTTGGTAATCATTTACATACCCAATAATATATTGTTAAACGATTAAGCATACTAGTAAGTAGTAGAAAACATAAATCACACATCTTGCTTGTAATCACCTTAGTAGAAAAACCTTTCCCTCATAATGAAATTCTCATCACTTTTCACTCTTCAAAGAGAGAGATCACCCACCAGCTTTGGGTACTTAAATACTTGTCACATCTTTCTTTCCCGTAGCTACGGCGTAACAACATTTACATTTCAAAATTCCACTTAGTCCTAGATAGAAAGTGTGAGGCCTTTGGAGTTCTTTCTCCACTTTTGACCACTTGGATCGTTGAACTCGGGTTCAGTGGTCATCGCCCGATCTAATACTGATCCCCTGGACTTATAGGAGCGTTGGAATGATTCCTAGCTAGCCTCACTAGGTTCATAAGAACGACACCTACCCGAACATAGAGTGACTATACTTAAGTGTGCACACCCCCGTAGGAGTACCTTTTCCTTCCGGGTGATATAGTACTCGGCGAATAGACTTCGCCCACAGTATGATTGATCATACACATAACTACCATGCGGGATAGGCACTTTAAGCTCATCTTTACCCCGTAGGTTAACAAGATCCTTCACCACTTTTACTAGCACTAAGGTTTGAAAACATTTTTCTACTCTTTCCCTTTCTTGCATTGAAAATATTTTGGACATACTTGGGTCAATTCCAATACTCGGAAATTAATTCTCCCTTTAACCCAATTCAAAAATTCTCCTTTTCTTTGCAAAACACTTGGATAATCCACTAACAACCTTTCACAATGGTAATTCAAGTGTAACAATTCTACACTTTCAACCCCACATTTTTTCACATAAGTCTCATATTTGACACATACATCTCAATGCATATAACATATACACTTCCCAACCTCAACATAGGCATAACACGTAAAATATATTTATTCTTTACAAGCACATAATGCTACTTCCTTATACTATTTATAAGTTCACACATATGTAACACTACCTACATAACACATATGCCTAACTACATAGTATTACTCTTCTTACTAACAACATATCTAATTATGGTTTATACATACCATATACTATACACAAAATGTGACATTTTACCATGTATATACACATATATATATATATATATTTTCGGCACACACACACCCATATCTATATATATACACGACACCCACACTTACATATCTACACCCACACGTCACACACACATATATATATACATAGATACATAATTTCTCTTCTTTCTAGTATATATATTCCTATCATATTCTTGTTACACAACTAAGGCAAAATCTTCACATAACACATAGGTTTTCATGTTCACAAGTTAGCCACAAACCATAACATAGCTATCAATTATCTAGTTTCAAACAACCTCAACCAATTAAAGGGATTCCTTACCTCAACCGGGTTTCTAATTTCGTAGAAGATCCTTGGAGTTGATTTTCCCCAATTTCACCTTAAAACCCTAAAATTCCATCAACAACATAACACATGATTTTAAGAAATCTTAACTTAGATTCATGTTCTAGGATGAAAAATAAAGCTATCTACCGAATAAAATTGGAGTTTTACCGAATATTTTGAGACTTGTGTAGAGATTCTTGGCTATGGAATGTGAGCTCTAATGGAGAATGAAGATGATCTCACTCTCTCTCTTCTCCTTGGATATTTCGGCCACAATGAAGAAGAATGGGAAAAAAAATTGGCTTTATGATCTTAATCCACTTGGTTGACTAGTCCACCCCTACATGTGGTATAAAATTATGACAAGTGTCACCTCCCTATGGTTTGGTCTTGGAAAATATCTTAGCTTAGACTGATCGGGATTAAATCAGATGAATTCTCGGTAGAAACTAATTTAATTCAAATAATTTTCGAAACCAAAAATTTACTCCAGACTGAAACTCAAAATTGGGCTAGGTTCGGTACACCGCGAAATTTCACGATGTACGATCAAAAATAAATTTTTGCTGCTATGGGCTAATTTAATTAAATAGGAAATTCCAGAATAATAATATGGTGTCTAGTAATCCATTTCCTAGGACAAACAGGTCCGAATACTAGCTCTTAAAATTTTTACGGTTCGTGACCGGGACGTACGATCGCAGCTTATTACTAACTGTCCTTACTTATAATAATTCTTTTGAGGCATCGGGAGATCATCTCATGAATGTTATAGCTTAAAGAAATGTTTTTCGAACCTTAATCTTACTGGAATAGGTGAGGGGTTACATATATATATATATCAATTGGAAAGACTAAGCCCAATTAAATCAAATAAATCGCCCGGTGGAATTAATTACCGGTCTCAAGGCTTGAACGAATTTACGGGGTATTACACTCTACCCCCCTTAAAAGGAGTTTCGTCCCCGAAGCTCATAGCTCACGGGAACTTGAAACGGAACGGTTCAAGGAAACAAGGAATCGATCGAAGGTTAAAGAAAATGATTGCTCAACCAAACTTATCCTTAAGAACATACTACGCTACTAACTCTTAAACTTCTAACTTACCCAACCCAAGCGAGAGAATACACAACCTAAAAAGAATTCTACCTAAAGCTTAAACTTTCCTACCATGACCACACAACGCTGGAATTGCTTCCTCGTCACATCCTCCATATCCTAGGTCGCTTGTTCGGCCACGTGGTTGAACCATACTGCCTTCATGGACTTAACTGCTTTCCGGTGCGCTTCTCTTAACTGGGTGACAAAATTCTCACCGGCTTCTCTTCATAAGATAGAGCATCTTCAAAGGTTACGACTTCAAGCTGGATATCACGAAGCGCATCATGCACATATTTCTTCAGCAGCAACATGTGAACGCATCACGCATCTGGTCTAACTTGGTTGGCATATGTCTTCTATCGGCCATGGGCGACTTTCATTCTTTCTTGAGTCAACTCAACTTTTCCGATGACACTTGCAGACGCTACGATCATAGGGTTACCCGATTTACAAAATCTTCCCAACTGAACGGGCTGCTACACTTCTTTGCTTTAATCTTTTGACAGCTTAGGCGAACTCCATTTTCTAGAAAGATCCAACTCAAAACCATTCCATAATGCAAATTCGTTTTGGGGACAGAAAGTTAAAACTAGTACGGTAGTAGATAGAGGAAAACTATTTATAGGACGTATGCTTATTTTGAAAAATTGGACCCAATAAGGAACAAGAGAGTGAAAGGTCTAAGGTTTAAGATTCAAGGACAACATTAGGTAAGAATGGAATCAAGAGTTATCAAGGTTACAACTTAGGAAATAAGGTTGTCACCTTGCACAGAATCATTTCAAGAAGCACACAAGAACAATGTTCGAGAGGATGGGAATGATTTCTCAATAAAAGGGGATGTCAAGTTCTTTAAAGAAAAGAAAAGAACTCGGCTTCGAAAGGAAATAAGGACGAGGTTCGAAGAGGCCAAAATAATTTCTCAATCCCAGGAAATATCAAGTTCTTTCAACAAAAGGAAAAAGAAGAAAGGAACTTGGCTTTGAGAAACTGTAGGGACGCGACTTGCAAGCACAGAAAGAGTTTTCCAATGATAGGATATTCAGCTTATTTAAGGAAAAGAAAGAAATTAGGTCCCAAAAGGAGTTATGGATGAGGTTCCGAAAAACAAAAAAGATTTTTCAATGATAGGGTATCCAATTCTTCGAGGAAAGAGAGAAAAAATTCAATCTTGAAAGGAGATAAGAATTGGATTTAAAATAAACTAAAGGGACGTCTCAACAAAAGGATATACAATTTCCAAGGGAATGAGAGAAATTCGGTTTCAAGGGACGATAGCAATGAGGTCTAGGATCAATAGGAGGGGTGTTTCAACAAAAGGCATTTGGAGTCTCAAGAAACAAAGAAGAATTTAGTTTCCAAAAAGGGATAGGAATAATGATTAGAACAGATAAAAGGGATTTCTCAACGAAAGGATAATTGGGATTACAAGGATCAAAGAGGAATTCGGTTTTAAGAAAGGTAAGAAGCCTCTTAACTCTAAGCGATTTTCACGGCTTGACGATTCGATCTTCTAATAGCTTGTTCAGCTACTCTTTATCCCTTCCTTGCCACCGGGGTTCCTTCCTTAAGCCCTTACCGTTCCCTCATAGCCGAGGGTCTTCGAGTCTTCAGTCCTCGAGCTCCAATCGCTTTCTTCGTCTTGCGTCGAACTTCAACTGCACGAAACGTGTTCTTCAAGTCTTGAGGTTAGCGAAGATCTTGCAGACGATGCTACACGCGTGGAGACGCCAATCCCAGGGAACGTAGACTGCTGCCGTTGACTCCGAGCCGCAAGTAGATTAGTCTTCTTCAACGAGCCGCCAATCTTCTGATTGCTTAGACGCATACGGTGTTATCCATCGTTTCGCATCAACTAACAACTTATTCCTAATCTAAAGCAGGCTCCTAGGCAATTCTAAAACGAAGCAACTTATCTAATAAAGATTAAAAACTTACCGGGAAGACGCGCCCGCAAGCTGCAAACAACAAGGTTAACAAGGCAACTACAAACAACAACGTTAACAAAGCACATATAACTTAAGCAAACAAGGCATGTCCTTACCGCGCGTCCTAGAATTCACACATCCTAGGATTCTCAAACACCTTAATTCCTACTGATCAAGTCCTAGAGTCTCAAGAATTCAAACCCTAGGATCTCTACTCAGACCTCAACACAGGCTCTGATACCAACTGTGACACCCCAACTTTTCACAAGCCGAGATAGCTAAACTTTAACACAAAAGCTGCCTATCTCAACTATCAAACATAACATAACGGAAGCGATTTATAACCTAAAGGGGTATCATGCCACATCTAGGTAAGAAAACACGGCCTAGATGCACAGGCTAACCAAAAGAACTGAACTGCATAGATATAAATCCTCAAGTAATATCAAAACATCCGAAATCTAAACAAGAGTATATAATCTCATCATTGACACACAGGCCCAAATCATAAAGTCTAAACAACATAAACTAGTCTAAGTCGCCTCATAAAGATAAGCTCTAACACGCTTTCGCTTAGACTTATTCCATACCTGGAAAACATACAAGAAACCATTAGCAAAAGACTGCTAAGCAACCACCACTCACACCCGCAAGGAAATACATATATATATAAGTTTGTAAATAGGTTTACGAACCCCTATAGAATATATACACCAACGAACTGTTCAGCATTTAAAATCAGATACTCAACAACAACAAGCTGAATAAAGGATAAACCAAGATTTTCCAACAATACCAATATCCAACCGAATCATGAATACAATGGAATACTCATGAGAAACAACCAAACAAGAATACAACCAAGAATAATCAACAACGAATGAGATACGATATAACTCAAGAATTAAGTAAGAGACCAAACAGACCTCAACCTAAGGATAAGTACCAACCCTTACCCTCCAACCAACTTACCAACCCTCAAACCAATCATCAACCCAAGCTCAGTTCACAGAGGCAAATAATTCCCGAATCATAAAGGCAAATGGTGCCCAAATAGAGAGAGTCAAATGGTGCCCTAATATACACGGAGGCAAATTGTGCTTGAATATACACAAAGGCAAATAGTGGCCAAATACACAAAGGCAAATAGTGGCCAAATACACAAAGGCAAATGGTGCCCAAATATACACAAAAGCAAATGGTGCCCAAATACACAAAGATACTCAAAGATCCACCATCCACATCCAACCTCAACCTCAGCCCAAGAACAAACCATTCACAGTGTTCATCTCAAATTGTGAACACAAACAACTCCCAGGTAATATAATCAAGGATTCAACTAACCAAGAGACTCAAAAGATGGACCAAGAGATATGAATAAATACTCAAAAACCAATGTGGAATACTCATCAAAATATCCAAACAAGTTCCAGAATCAAAGATGGATCAACAAAACAACAGATCAACACATCAGCTACTGGAAACAGAACTGGAAATGAACTGGCGGAGCACCCTCACGGAGCACCCTGTTCCGCCAACCTACTCCACCAACACTAACGGAAGACACCAACGGAGCCGAACTTTTCCTCTAGTTCTAACGGAACACACCAACAGAACACCATGTTCCGCCAAACCCTTCCACCAGTGTTCTTACGGAACATTCCAACGAGACACAATTATACCATTGAAACGCACCGCAAGAACAACTCCAACGCACAGAATCAGACTTAGACAGAATACGAAATACTCACTTCCAGAATACAAAAACATGATCAGATAGCCCAGATTACACATTTCAGAAGCCAAATAAACATGGAATCCGTACCAATAAATATCCAAAAAAAACTCTATGCAAAGGATCAAGAACACAAGTTCATAATCCATCAAAATGACTTCACAGACAACAAAAAATAGGCTAAGCAGCAAAGAAATTCTCAGGATTCCAACACACCAAATAATATCATAGATTGAGAGTGTAAAAATAGGTTTTAGTGGACATGATGGTTACCTCTTGAAGCACACTTCACCCAAGAACTCTCAAACCTCTTTACAAAGCTTCACCTCCACCTTGATAATGTTTTTCCCAAAAGAACAACATAAGAACTTGTATAAAGATTATGAAAATAACATGATGCAAGGTATATTCCTAGAGATAGACACTTACCCAAGCCTTAACAATCCTAAAAGAGCAATCTTGGCCTTGAATCGTGAGGATGAAAGTGTAGGATCACTTAGGGTTCTTTAGAGGTGAAAGGAGTAGGATGGATTATATTTGCAGGAAATGAAAATGGAAATAGGGTTGTAAGTACAAGACTTTTATATTAGTAGGGAAAGATCATTACATATATTATGTATAAATCAACTAGGGTAAGACATAAAATAATGGGCCCTTATAAAATGGGTCTCACATTATTTATTATACTACTAGTTTGTAAGGAATTAATCCTCCAAGAATAAATATATATTGGGCCATCATATAAATACTCTTACTTATAAGAATTGTAAGGATCCAAATTAGAATAAATCACTTACAAGAATTAAATCAACAATTGGGCTTTTGAATAAATAATTAATTCCGGGTTCAAGGAATATATATATATATATCAATTAGAAAGACTAAGCCCAATTAAATCAGATAAATCGCCCGGTGGAATTAATTATCGGTCTCAAGGCTTGAACGAATTTACGGGGTACTACACAAAGTATTCGAATGGAAAGGGCTGACATATACCCTAGTTACCAATAAGTTTCTTGCTTCCTTGAACATAAAGAAAGAGTCAAACAATGCCAGGAAATCCATTTCTTATGTGCTTTTCGGGAAGAGATATAATCACTGCGTTGATGAGCTAGCTTTGATACTTGAGTTACATACCCATGATGAGATAAGCATGGCTTACTTCGGGAGCTACCGTGTGGAGTTTGATTCCGATAGAGATATCGCGACCCATATTACGAATGATGCACAGTATAACTCTAGCAACTTGAAGGCAAGAAAGATCCGAATGAATCATCTCAAGGCAATCCGACTTAATTTAGAAACCAACATGTAGGGAAGGAAAACAAATTTTAACAAGCCCTACCGGCAAGATTTGTTTTACATGAGGAGTATGGAGAAAGAAGCTGATGTCAAAATGGGAGTTTCAAGTGAAGAAGTGGCTTGCCTCTCAAAATAAGCCAATTGTTCAATCCGTTTTTATAGGACCGTTGGTAAAAGAGTTATGCTTAGGATTAGAGCTTGATGCAGATTTTACAAGTGAGAAAGTTGAAGCCGAGATGAAAGCACTTACCGTCCAAGACTTTTTTGATCTGAACCATAGATTGGGAGGTGATGATGACCCGCTAATTGGTGATAAGAAAGAGGGAAGAAGATGATGAAGGGAATGAATAGCAACAACAATGTGTAGAAGGCGTTCAACATGGTGGACCCGTGATGATAGATTGCAAATCTAGAAGAGCCTTTCATATGCAATTGCACCAAGAACAAATGAGGTTTCAACAATCCCATTGCACAAGGCAAGATGAGGAATTGCACGGATAAGAGAAGCAGTGGAGCACAACACGAGAATGATTGAACAGCTCCAAGCACAATTGGCTAAACAATTCCAACCACGATCATATGGAGGCCAATGAAGGAATCCGCCACTCTAAGGCCAAGGAAAGGAAGAGATTTGAAGAAAGAAAAAACAATGATTGAATGATGTTTGTTTGAGATGTGTCCCACTAAAACATTAGATTCCCTATGCATGGGGTTTCGACTTACATTTCCTTATTTTTAATGCAACTTACCGCTTTTTGTAGGAAATGAGAAAAACCAAAGAGCAAGCCAAGAAATTGAATTATGAGGAAGAAGGGACTCGCCGAACAAGGCCTAGAGCAAAACCACCACCTCCACCACCACAAGTTGATCCTAATGCAAGAGGAACAAGGGTTCTTCAATTCGAGACATAAGTCATGAACAACTGGCGCTTGTGGATGTGTATAAGTCAAAGAATTTAATTGGATGGAAATACTTTGATCCGATTGTCCTAAGAGAATTCGGTTGCGAAGACATGGTAAATCGGTTGGTAAGACACCCGCAATGGAGCAAAGTATTCGAATGGAGAGGGCTGACATATACCCCAGTTACCTATAAGTTTCTTGCTTCCTTGGACATAAAGAAAGAGCCAAACAATGCCAGGAAATCCATTTCTTATGTGTTTTTCGGGAAGAGATATAATCACTGCGTTGATGAGCTAGCTTTGATACTTGCGTTACATACCCGTGATGAGATGAGCATGGCTTACTTTGGGAGGTACTATGTGGAGTTTGATTCCGATAGAGATGCCCCGATCCATATTACGAATGATCCAGGGAGTATAACTCTAGCAACTTGAAGGCAAGAAAGATCCGAATCATCTCAAGGCAATCCGACGTAATTTAGCAATCAACATGTAGGGAAGGAAAACAAATTTTAACAAGCCCTACCGGCAAGATTTGTTTTACATGTGGAGTATTGAGAAGGAAGCAGATGTCAACGTGGGAGTTTCAAGTGAAAAAGTGGCTTGCCTCTCGAAATAAGCCCAATGTTCAATCCGTTTTTATAGGACCGTTGGTAACGGAGTTATGCCTAGGAATAGAGCTTGATGCGGAACTTACAAGTGAGAAAGTTGAAGCCGAGATGAAAGCACTTATCGTTAAAGACTTTTTTGATATGAACCTTAGATTGGAGGTGATGATGCCCCGCTAATTGGTGATAAGAAAGAGGGAAGAAGATGATGAAGTGAATGAATAGCAACAACAACAATGTGTAGAGGGCGTTCAACATGGTGGACCCGTGATGATAGATTGCGAATCTACAAGAGCCTTTCATATGCAATTGCACCAAGAACAAATGAGGTTTCTACAAGCCCATTTGCAATTGCACCAAGAACAAATGAGGTTTCTACAAGCCCATTGCACATTGCACCAAGAACAAATGAGGTTTCTACAAGCCCATTGCACAAGGCACCAAGAACAAATGAGGTTTCTACAAGCCCATTGCACAAGGAAAGATGAGGAATTGCACGGATAAAAGAAGCAATGGAGCACAACACGGGAATGATTGAACAACTCCAAGCACAATGGGCTAACCAATTCCAACCACCATCATATGGAGGCCAATGAAGGAATCCGCCACTCTAAGGCCAAAGAAAGGAAGAGATTTGAAGAAAGAAAAAACAATGACTAAATGATGTTTGTTTGAGATATGTCCCACTAAAACATTGGGTTCCATATGCGTGGGGTTCCGATTTACATTTCTTTATTTTACTTGCAACTTACCGCTTTTTGTAGGAAATGGGAAGACCCAAAGAGCAAGCCAAGAAATGGAATTATGACGAAGCAAGCACTAGCCGAACAAGGGCTAGAGCACAACCACCACCTCCAACACCACAAGTTGATCCTAATGCAAGTGAACAAGGGTTCTTCGAGACATAACACATGAACAACTGGCGCTTGTGGATTTTTATAAGTCAAAGAATATAATTGGATGGAAATACTTAAATCCGATTGTCCTAAGAGAATTCGGTGGCGAAGACATGGTAAATCGGTTGGTAAGACACCCGCAATGGAGCAAAGTATTCGAATGGAGAGGGCTGACATATACCCCAGTTAACTATAAGTTTCTTGCTTCCTTGGACATAAAGAAAGAGCCAAACAATGCCAAGAAATCCATTTCTTATGTGCTTTTCGGGAAGAGATATAATCACTGCATTGATGAGCTAGCTTTGATACTTGCGTTACATACCCGTGATGAGATGAGCATGGCTTACTTCTGGAGGTACCATGTGGAGTTTGATTCCGATAGAGATGCCGCGACCCATATTACGAATGATGCGGAGTATAACTCTAGCAACTTGAAGGCAAGAAAGATCCGAATGAATCATCTCAAGGCAATCCGACTTAATTTAGCAATCAACATGTAGGGAAGGAAAACAAATTTTAACAGGCCCTACCGGCAAGATTTGTTTTACATGTGGAGTATGGAGAAGGAAGCAGATGTCAACATGGGAGTTTCAAGTGGAGAAGTGGCTTGCCTCTCAAAATAAGCCCAATGTTCAATCCGTTTTTATAGGACCGTTGGTAACGGAGTTATGCCTAGGATTAGAGCTTTTAGCGGAACTTACAAGTGAGAAAGTTGAAGCCGAGATGAAAGCACTTACCGTCCAAGACTTTTTTGATATGAACCTTAGATTGGGAGGTGATGATGCCCCGCTAATTGGTGATAAGAAAGAGGGAAGAAGATGATGAAGGGAATGAATAGCAACAACAACAATGTGTAGAGGGCGTTCAACATGGTGGACCCGTGATGATAGATTGCGAATCTACAAGAACCTTTCATATGCAATTGCACCAAGAACAGATGAGGTTTCAACAAGCCCATTGCGCAAGACAAGATGAAGAATTGCACGGATAAGAGATGTAGTGGAGCACAACACGAGAATGATTGAACAGCTCCAAGCACAATTGGCTAACTAATTCCAACCACCATCATTTGGAGGCCAATGAAGGAATCCGCCACTCTAAGGCCAAAGAAAATAAGAGATTTGAAGAAAGAAAATCAATGATTGAATGATGTTTGTTTGAGATGTGTCCCACTAAAACATTAGATTCCCTATGCATAGGGTTTCGACTTACATTTCTTTATTTTTCATGCAACGTACAACTTTTTGTAGGAAATTGGAAAAACCAAAGAGCAAGCCAAGAAATTGAATTATGAGGAGGCAAGAAATTGTGATGTGTCCCACTAAAACATTGGGTTCCATATGCGTGGGGTTCCGATTTACATTTCTTTATTTTACTTGCAACTTACCGCTTTTTGTAGGAAATGGGAAGAACCAAAGAGCAAGCCAAGAAACGGAATTATGAGGAAGCATGCACTAGCCGAACAAGGGCTAGAGCACAACAACCACCTCCAACACCACAAGTTGATCCTAATGCAAGTGGAACATGGGATCTTCGAGACATAACTCATGAATAACTGGCGCTTGTGCATTTGTATAAGTCAAAGAATATAATTGGATGGAAATACTTTGATCCGATTGTTCTAAAAGAATTCGGTGGCGAAGACATGGTAAATCAGTTGGTAAGACACCCGCAATTGAGCAAAGTATTCGAATGGAGAGGGCTGACATATACCCCAGTTAGCTATAAGTTTCTTGCTTCCTTGGACATAAAGAAAGAGCCAAAAAATGCCTGGGAATCCAGTTCTTATGTGCTTTTCGGGAAGAGATATAATCACTGCGTTGATGAGCTAGTTTTGATACTTGTGTTACATACCCGTGATGAGATGAGCATGGCTTACTTCGGGAGGTACCATGTGGAGTTTGATTCCGATAGAGATGTCGCGACCCATATTACGAATGATGCGGAGTATAACTTTAGCAACTTGAAGGCAAGAAAGATCTGAATGAATCATCTCAAGGCAATCCGACTTAATTTAGCAATCAACATGTAGGGATGGAAAACAAATTTCAACAAGCCCTACCTGCAAGATTTGTTTTACATGTGGAGTATGGAAAACGAAGCAGATGTCAACATGGGAGTTTCAAGTGAATAACTGGCTTGCCTCTCAAAATAAGCCCAATGATCAATCCGTTTTTATAGGACCGTTGGTAACGGAGTTATGCCTAGGATTAGAGCTTGATGCGGAACTTACTATGAGAAAGTTGAAGCCGAGATGAAAACACTTACCGTCCAAGACTTTTTTTATATGAACCTTAGATTGGGAGGTGATGATGCCCTGCTAATTGGTGATAAGAAAGAGGGAAGAAGATGATGAAGGGAATGAATAGCAACAACAATAATGTGTAAAGGGCGTTCAACATGGTGGACCCGTGATGATAGATTGCGAATCTACAAGAGCCTTTCATATGCAATTGCGCCAAGAACAAATGAGGTTTCTACAAGCCCATTGCACAAGGAAGGATGAGGAATTGCACGGATAAAACAAGCAGTGGAGCACAACACGGGAATGATTGAACAACTCCAAGCACAATTGGCTAACCAATTCCAACCCCCATCATATGGTGGCCAATGAAGGAATCCGCCACTCTAAGGCCAAAGTAAGGAAGAGATTTGATGAAAGAAAAAACAATGATTGAATGATGTTTGTTTGAGATGTGTCCGACTAAAACATTGGGTTCCATATGCGTGGGGTTCCGATTTACATTTCTTTATTTTACTTACCGCTTTTTGTAGGAAATGGGAAGAACCAAAGAGCAAGCCAAGAAATGGAATTATGAGGAAGCAAGCACTAGCCGAATAAGGGCTAGAGCACAACCACCACAAGTTGATCCTAATGCAAGAGGAACAAGGGTTCTTTGAGACATAACTCATGAATATAATTGGATGGAAATACTTTGATCCGATTGTCGTAAGAGAATTTAGTGGTGAAGACATGGTAAATCGGCTGGTAAGACACCCGCAATGGAGCAAAGTATTCGAATGGAAAGGGTTGACATATACCCCAGTTACCTATAAGTTTCTTGCTTCCTTGAACATAAAGAAAGAGCCAAACAATGCCAGGAAATCCATTTCTTATGTGCTTTTCGGGAAGAGATATAATCACTGCGTTGATGAGCTAGCTTTGATACTTGCGTTACATACCCGTGATGAGATGAGCATGGCTTACTTCTGGAGGTACCATGTGGAGTTTGATTCCGATAGAGATGCCGCGACCCATATTACGAATGATGCGGAGTATAACTCTAGCAACTTGAACGCAAGAAAGATCCGAATGAATCATCTCAAGGCAATCCGACTTAATTTAGCAATCAACATGTAGGGAAGGAAAACAAATTTGGACACGCCCTACCGGTAAGATTTGTTTTACATGTGGAGTATGGAGAAGGAAGCGGACGTCAACATGTGAGTTTCAAGTGAAGAAGTGGCTTGTCTCTCAAAATAAGCCAAATGTTCAATTCGTTTTTATAGAACCGTTGGTAACGGAGTTATGCCAGGGATTAGAGCTTGATGTGGATCTTACAAGTGAGAAAGTTGAAGCCGAGATGAAAGCATCTACCGTCCAAGACTTTTTTGCTATAAACCTTAGATTGGGAGATGATGATGCCCTGCTAATTGGTGATAAGAAAGAGGATGAAGATGATGAAGGAAATGAAGAGCAACACCAACAATGTGTATAGGGCGTTCAACATGTTGGACCCGTGATGATGGATTGCGAATCTACAAGAGCCTTTCCTATGCAATTGCACCAAGAACAAATGAGGTTTCTACAAGCCCATAGCACAAAGCAAGATGAGGAATTGCACGGATAAAAGAAGCAGTGGAGCACAATACGAGAATGATTGAACAGCTCCAAGCACTATTGGCTAACCAATTCCAACCACCATCATATGGAGGCCAATGAAGGAATCCGCCACTTTAAGGCCAAAGAAAGGAAGAGATTTGAAGAAAGAAAAAACAATGATTAAATGATGTTTGTTTGAGATGTGTCCCACTAAAACATTAGGTTCCATATGCATGGGGTTCCGGTTTACATTTCTTTATTTTACATGCAACTTACCGCTTTTTGTAGGAAATGGAAAGAACCAAAGAGCAAGCCAAGAAATGGAATTATGAGGAAGCAAGCACTAGTCGAACAAGGGCTAGAGCACAACCACCACAAGTTGATCCTAATGCAAGAGGAACAAGGGTTCTTCGAGACATAACTCATGAATATAATTGGATGGAAATACTTTGATCCGATTGTCGTAAGAGAATTTGGTGGGGAAGACATGGTAAATCGGTTGGTAAGACAGCCGCAATGCAGCAAAGTATTCGAATGGAAAGGGCTGACATATACCCCAGTTACCTATAAGTTTCTTACTTCCTTGAACATAAAGAAAGAGCCAAACAATGCTAGGAAATCCATTTCTTATGTGCTTTTCGGGAAGAGATATAATCACTCCGTTAATGAGCTAGCTTTGATACTTGGTTAGATACCCGTGATGAGATGAGCATGGCTTACTTCGAGAGGTACCACGTGGAGTTTGATTCCGATAGAGATGCCGCGACCCATATTACGAATGATGCGGAGTATAACTCTAGCAACTTGAACGCAAGAAAGATCCGAATGAATCATCTCAAGGCAATCCGACTTAATTTAGCAATCAACATGTAGGGAAGGAAAACAAATTTGAACACGCCCTACCGGTAAGATTTGTTTTACATGTGGAGTATGGAGAAGGAAGCGGATGTCAACATGTGAGTTTCAAGTGAAGAAGTGGCTTGCCTCTCAAAATAAGCCCAATGTTCAATTCGTTTTTATAGGACCGTTGGTAACGGAGTTATGCCAAGGATTAGAGCTTGATGCGGATCTTACAAGTGAGAAAGTTGAAGCCGAGATGAAAGCATCTACCGTCTAAGACTTTTTTGCTATAAACCTTAGATTGGGAGATGATGATGCCCCGCTAATTGGTGATAAGAAAGAGGATGAAGATGATGAAGGAAATGAAGAGCAACACCAACAATGTGTAGAGGGTGTTCAACGTGTTGGACCCGTGATGATGGATTGCGAATCTACAAGAGCCTTTAATATGCAATTGCACCAAGAACAAATGAGGTTTCTACAAGCCCATAGCACAAAGCAAGATAAGGAATTGCACGGATAAAAGAAGCAGTGGAGCACAATACGAGAATGATTGAACAGCTCCAAGCACAATTGGCTAACCAATTCCAACCACCATCATATGGAGGCCAATGAAGGAATCCGCCACTTTAAGGCCAAAGAAAGGAAGAGATTTGAAGAAAGAAAAAACAATGATTAAATGATGTTTGTTTGAGATGTGTCCCACTAAAACATTAGGTTCCATATGCATGGGGTTCCGGTTTACATTTCTTTATTTTACATGCAACTTACCGCTTTTTGTAGGAAATGGAAAGAACCAAAGAGCAAGCCAAGAAATGGAATTATGAGGAAGCAAGCACTAGTCGAACAAGGGCTAGAGCACAACCACCACAAGTTGATCCTAATGCAAGAGGAACAAGGGTTCTTCGAGACATAACTCATGAATATAATTGGATGGAAATACTTTGATCCGATTGTCGTAAGAGAATTTGGTGGGGAAGACATGGTAAATCGGTTGGTAAGACAGCCGCAATGCAGCAAAGTATTCGAATGGAAAGGGCTGACATATACCCCAGTTACCTATAAGTTTCTTACTTCCTTGAACATAAAGAAAGAGCCAAACAATGCTAGGAAATCCATTTCTTATGTGCTTTTCGGGAAGAGATATAATCACTCCGTTAATGAGCTAGCTTTGATACTTGGTTAGATACCCGTGATGAGATGAGCATGGCTTACTTCGAGAGGTACCACGTGGAGTTTGATTCCGATAGAGATGCCGCGACCCATATTACGAATGATGCGGAGTATAACTCTAGCAACTTGAACGCAAGAAAGATCCGAATGAATCATCTCAAGGCAATCCGACTTAATTTAGCAATCAACATGTAGGGAAGGAAAACAAATTTGAACACGCCCTACCGGTAAGATTTGTTTTACATGTGGAGTATGGAGAAGGAAGCGGATGTCAACATGGGAGTTTCAAGTGAAGAAGTGGCTTGCCTCTCAAAATAAGCCCAATGTTCAATTCGTTTTTATAGGACCGTTGGTAACGGAGTTATGCCAAGGATTAGAGCTTGATGCGGATCTTACAAGTGAGAAAGTTGAAGCCGAGATGAAAGCATCTACCGTCTAAGACTTTTTTGCTATAAACCTTAGATTGGGAGATGATGATGCCCCGCTAATTGGTGATAAGAAAGAGGATGAAGATGATGAAGGAAATGAAGAGCAACACCAACAATGTGTAGAGGGTGTTCAACGTGTTGGACCCGTGATGATGGATTGCGAATCTACAAGAGCCTTTAATATGCAATTGCACCAAGAACAAATGAGGTTTCTACAAGCCCATAGCACAAAGCAAGATAAGGAATTGCACGGATAAAAGAAGCAGTGGAGCACAATACGAGAATGATTGAACAGCTCCAAGCACAATTGGCTAACCAATTCCAACCACCATCATATGGAGGCCTATGAAGGAATCCGCCACTTTAAGGCCAAAGAAAGGAAGATATTTGAAGAAAGAAAAAACACTGATTGAATGATGTTTGTTTGAGATGTGTCCCACTAAAACATTAGGTTCCATATGCATGGGTTCCGGTTTACATTTCTTTATTTTACATGCAACTTACCGCTTTTTGTAGGAAATGGAAAGAACCAAAGAGCAAGCCAAGAAATGGAATTATGAGGAAGCAAGCACTAGCCGAACAAGGGCTGGAGCACAACCACCACAAGTTGATCCTAATGCAAGAGGAACAAGGGTTCTTCGAGACATAACTCATGAATATAATTGGATGGAAATACTTTGATCCGATTGTCGTAAGAGAATTTGGTGGCGAAGACATGGTAAATCGGTTGGTAAGACACCCGCAATGGAGCAAAGTATTCGAATGGAGAGGGCTGACATATACCACAGTTACCTATAAGTTTCTTGCTTCCTTGAACATAAAGAAAGAGCCAAACAATGCTAGGAAATCCATTTCTTATGTGCTTTTCGGGAAGAGATATAATCACTCCGTTAATGAGCTAGCTTTGATACTTGGGTTAGATACCCGTGATGAGATGAGCATGGCTTACTTCGAGAGGTACCATGTGGAGTTTGATTCCGATAGAGATGCCGCGACCCATATTACGAATGATGCGGAGTATAACTCTAGCAACTTGAACGCAAGAAAGATCCGAATGAATCATCTCAAGGCAATCCGACTTAATTTAGCAATCAACATGTAGGGAAGGAAAACAAATTTGAACACGCCCTACCGGTAAGATTTGTTTTACATGTGGAGTATGGAGAAGGAAGCGGATGTCAACATGTGAGTTTCAAGTGAAGAAGTGGCTTGCCTCTCAAAATAAGCCCAATGTTCAATTCGTTTTTATAGGACCGTTGGTAACGGAGTTATGCCAAGGATTAGAGCTTGATGCGGATCTTACAAGTGAGAAAGTTGAAGCCGAGATGAAAGCATCTACCGTCTAAGACTTTTTTGCTATAAACCTTAGATTGGGAGATGATGATGCCCCGCTAATTGGTGATAAGAAAGAGGATGAAGATGATGAAGGAAATGAAGAGCAACACCAACAATGTGTAGAGGGTGTTCAACGTGTTGGACCCGTGATGATGGATTGCGAATCTACAAGAGCCTTTAATATGCAATTGCACCAAGAACAAATGAGGTTTCTACAAGCCCATAGCACAAAGCAAGATAAGGAATTGCACGGATAAAAGAAGCAGTGGAGCACAATACGAGAATGATTGAACAGCTCCAAGCACAATTGGCTAACCAATTCCAACCACCATCATATGGAGGCCTATGAAGGAATCCGCCACTTTAAGGCCAAAGAAAGGAAGATATTTGAAGAAAGAAAAAACACTGATTGAATGATGTTTGTTTGAGATGTGTCCCACTAAAACATTAGGTTCCATATGCATGGGTTCCGGTTTACATTTCTTTATTTTACATGCAACTTACCGCTTTTTGTAGGAAATGGAAAGAACCAAAGAGCAAGCCAAGAAATGGAATTATGAGGAAGCAAGCACTAGCCGAACAAGGGCTGGAGCACAACCACCACAAGTTGATCCTAATGCAAGAGGAACAAGGGTTCTTCGAGACATAACTCATGAATATAATTGGATGGAAATACTTTGATCCGATTGTCGTAAGAGAATTTGGTGGCGAAGACATGGTAAATCGGTTGGTAAGACACCCGCAATGGAGCAAAGTATTCGAATGGAGAGGGCTGACATATACCACAGTTACCTATAAGTTTCTTGCTTCCTTGAACATAAAGAAAGAGCCAAACAATGCTAGGAAATCCATTTCTTATGTGCTTTTCGGGAAGAGATATAATCACTCCGTTAATGAGCTAGCTTTGATACTTGGGTTGATACCCGTGATGAGATGAGCATGGCTTACTTCGAGAGGTACCACGTGGAGTTTGATTCCGATAGAGATGCCGCGACCCATATTACGAATGATGCGGAGTATAACTCTAGCAACTTGAACGCAAGAAAGATCCGAATGAATCATCTCAAGGCAATCCGACTTAATTTAGCAATCAACATGTAGGGAAGGAAAACAAATTTGAACACGCCCTACCGGTAAGATTTGTTTTACATGTGGAGTATGGAGAAGGAAGCGGATGTCAACATGTGAGTTTCAAGTGAAGAAGTGGCTTGCCTCTCAAAATAAGCCCAATGTTCAATTCGTTTTTATAGGACCGTTGGTAACGGAGTTATGCCAAGGATTAGAGCTTGATGCGGATCTTACAAGTGAGAAAGTTGAAGCCGAGATGAAAGCATCTACCGTCTAAGACTTTTTTGCTATAAACCTTAGATTGGGAGATGATGATGCCCCGCTAATTGGTGATAAGAAAGAGGATGAAGATGATGAAGGAAATGAAGAGCAACACCAACAATGTGTAGAGGGTGTTCAACGTGTTGGACCCGTGATGATGGATTGCGAATCTACAAGAGCCTTTAATATGCAATTGCACCAAGAACAAATGAGGTTTCTACAAGCCCATAGCACAAAGCAAGATAAGGAATTGCACGGATAAAAGAAGCAGTGGAGCACAATACGAGAATGATTGAACAGCTCCAAGCACAATTGGCTAACCAATTCCAACCACCATCATATGGAGGCCTATGAAGGAATCCGCCACTTTAAGGCCAAAGAAAGGAAGATATTTGAAGAAAGAAAAAACACTGATTGAATGATGTTTGTTTGAGATGTGTCCCACTAAAACATTAGGTTCCATATGCATGGGTTCCGGTTTACATTTCTTTATTTTACATGCAACTTACCGCTTTTTGTAGGAAATGGAAAGAACCAAAGAGCAAGCCAAGAAATGGAATTATGAGGAAGCAAGCACTAGCCGAACAAGGGCTGGAGCACAACCACCACAAGTTGATCCTAATGCAAGAGGAACAAGGGTTCTTCGAGACATAACTCATGAATATAATTGGATGGAAATACTTTGATCCGATTGTCGTAAGAGAATTTGGTGGCGAAGACATGGTAAATCGGTTGGTAAGACACCCGCAATGGAGCAAAGTATTCGAATGGAGAGGGCTGACATATACCACAGTTACCTATAAGTTTCTTGCTTCCTTGAACATAAAGAAAGAGCCAAACAATGCTAGGAAATCCATTTCTTATGTGCTTTTCGGGAAGAGATATAATCACTCCGTTAATGAGCTAGCTTTGATACTTGGGTTGATACCCGTGATGAGATGAGCATGGCTTACTTCGAGAGGTACCACGTGGAGTTTGATTCCGATAGAGATGCCGCGACCCATATTACGAATGATGCGGAGTATAACTCTAGCAACTTGAACGCAAGAAAGATCCGAATGAATCATCTCAAGGCAATCCGACTTAATTTAGCAATCAACATGTAGGGAAGGAAAACAAATTTGAACACGCCCTACCGGTAAGATTTGTTTTACATGTGGAGTATGGAGAAGGAAGCGGATGTCAACATGGGAGTTTCAAGTGAAGAAGTGGCTTGCCTCTCAAAATAAGCCCAATGTTCAATTCGTTTTTATAGGACCGTTGGTAACGGAGTTATGCCAAGGATTAGAGCTTGATGCGGATCTTACAAGTGAGAAAGTTGAAGCCGAGATGAAAGCATCTACCGTCTAAGACTTTTTTGCTATAAACCTTAGATTGGGAGATGATGATGCCCCGCTAATTGGTGATAAGAAAGAGGATGAAGATGATGAAGGAAATGAAGAGCAACACCAACAATGTGTAGAGGGTGTTCAACGTGTTGGACCCGTGATGATGGATTGCGAATCTACAAGAGCCTTTAATATGCAATTGCACCAAGAACAAATGAGGTTTCTACAAGCCCATAGCACAAAGCAAGATAAGGAATTGCACGGATAAAAGAAGCAGTGGAGCACAATACGAGAATGATTGAACAGCTCCAAGCACAATTGGCTAACCAATTCCAACCACCATCATATGGAGGCCTATGAAGGAATCCGCCACTTTAAGGCCAAAGAAAGGAAGATATTTGAAGAAAGAAAAAACACTGATTGAATGATGTTTGTTTGAGATGTGTCCCACTAAAACATTAGGTTCCATATGCATGGGTTCCGGTTTACATTTCTTTATTTTACATGCAACTTACCGCTTTTTGTAGGAAATGGAAAGAACCAAAGAGCAAGCCAAGAAATGGAATTATGAGGAAGCAAGCACTAGCCGAACAAGGGCTGGAGCACAACCACCACAAGTTGATCCTAATGCAAGAGGAACAAGGGTTCTTCGAGACATAACTCATGAATATAATTGGATGGAAATACTTTGATCCGATTGTCGTAAGAGAATTTGGTGGCGAAGACATGGTAAATCGGTTGGTAAGACACCCGCAATGGAGCAAAGTATTCGAATGGAGAGGGCTGACATATACCACAGTTACCTATAAGTTTCTTGCTTCCTTGAACATAAAGAAAGAGCCAAACAATGCTAGGAAATCCATTTCTTATGTGCTTTTCGGGAAGAGATATAATCACTCCGTTAATGAGCTAGCTTTGATACTTGCGTTAGATACCCGTGATGAGATGAGCATGGCTTACTTCGAGAGGTACCATGTGAAGTTTGATTCCGATAGAGATGCCGCGACGCATATTACGAATGATGCGGAGTATAACTCTAGCAACTTGAACGCAAGAAAGATCCGAATGAATCATCTCAAGGCAATCCGACTTAATTTAGCAATCAACATGTAGGGAAGGAAAACAAATTTGAACAAGCCCTACCGGTAAGATTTGTTTTACATGTGGAGTATGGAGAAGGAAGCGGATGTCAACATGGGAGTTTCAAGTGAAGAAGCGGCTTGCTTCTCAAAATAAATCCAATGTTCAATTCGGTTTTATAGGGCCGTTGGTAACGGAGTTATGCCAAGGATTAGAGCTTGATGCGGATCTTACAAGTGAGAAAGTTGTAGCCGAGATTAAAGCATTTACCCTCCAAGACTTTTTTTACATGAACCTTAGATTGAGAGGTGATGATGCCCCGCTAATTGGTGATAAGAAAGAGGATGAAGATAATGAAGGAAATGAAGAGCAACAACAACAATGTGTGGAGGGCGTTCAACTTGGTGGACCCGTGATGATGAATTATGAATCTACAAGAGCCTTCCATATGCAATTGCACCAAGAACAAATGAGGTTTCTACAAGCCCATAGCACAAGGCAAGATGAGGAATTGTACGGATAAAAGAAGCTGTGGAGCACAACACGAGAATGATTGAACAACTCCAAGCACAATTGGCTAACCAATTTCAACCACCATCATATGGAGACCAATGAAGGAATCCGCCACTCTAAGGCCAAAGGAAGGAAGAGATTTGAAGAAAAAAAAACAATGATTTAATTGGAGGGAAATACTTTGATCCGATTGTCCTAAGAGAATTCGATTGCGAAGACATGGTAAACGGTTGCTAAGACACCAACAATGGAGCAAAGTATTCGAATGGAGAGGGCTGACATATACCCCAGTTACCTATAAGTTTCTTGCTTCCTTGAACATAAAGAAAGAGCCAAACAATGCCAGAAAATCTATTTCATATGTGCTTTTCGAGAAGATATATAATCACTACGTTGATGATTTTGATACTTGCGTTATATATCCGTGATGAGATGAGCATGGCTTATTTCCAGAGGTAGCATGTGGAGTTTGATTCCGATAGAGATGCCGCGACCCATATTACGAATGATGCAGAGTATAACTCTAGCAACTTGAAGGGAAGAAAGTTCCGAATGATTCATCTCAATGCAATATTCCGACTTAATTTATCAATCAACTTGTCGGGAAAGAAAACAAATTTGAACAAGGCCTACAAGTAAGATCTGTTTTACATGTAGAGTATGGAGAAGGAAGCGGATGTCAACATGGGAGTCCAAGTGAAGAAGTGGCTTGCCTCTTAAAATAAGCCTAATGTTTAATCCGTTTTTATAGGACCGTTAGTAACGGAGTTATGCCTAGGATTAGGGCTTGAACCTTAGGTCGGGAGGATAAGGAAGAGGAAGAAGAGGAAGAAGATGATGGAGGAAATGAAGAGCAACAACAAGAAGGTGGACCCGTGATGATGGATTGCGAATCTACAAGAGCCTTTCATATGCAATTGCAGCAAGAACAAATGGCGTTTCTACAAGCCCATAACAAATGGCAAGATGAGGAATTGCAAGGATAAGAGAAGCGATGGAGCTCAACACGAGAATGATTTAACAGCTCCAAGCACAATTGGCTAAACAATTCCAACCACCATCATATGGAGGCCAATGAAAGAATCCGCCACTTCAAGGCCAAAGAAACGAAGAGATTTGAAGAAAAAAAATTATATTTGAATGATGTTTGTTTGAGATGTATCCCACTAAAATATTCGGTTCCCTATGCGTGGGGTTCCGACTTACATTTCATTATTTTTCATGCAACTTACCGCTTTTTGTAGGAAATGGGAAGAACGAAAGAGCAAGCCAAGAAAATGAATTATGAGGAAGCAAGCACTAGCCGAACAGGGTCTACAGCACAACCACCACCTCCACCACCGAAATTTTGATCCTAATGCAAGAGGAACAAGGGTTCTTCGAGACGTAACTCATGAACAACTTGCGCTTGCGGATGTGTATAAGTCAAGGAATTTAATTGGATGGAAATACTTTGATCCGAGTGTCCTAAGAGAATTCGGTTGCGAAGACATGAGAAATTGGTTGCTAAGACACCCGCAATGGAGCAAAGTATTCGAATGGAGAGGGCCGGCATATACCCCAATTACCTATGAGTTTCTTGCTTCCTTGAACATAAAGAAAGAGCCAAACAATACCAGGATGAGATATAATCACTCCGTTGATGAGCTAGCTTTGATAGTTGGGTTACATACCCGTGATGAGATGAGCATGCCTTACTTACGGAGGTACCATGTGGAGTTTTATTCCGAAAGAGAAGCCGCGACCCATATTATGAATGATGCGGAGTATAACTCTAGCAACTTGTCGGGAAGGAAAACAAATTTGAACAAGGCCTACCGGCAAGATTTGTTTTACATGTGGAGTATGGTGAAAGAAGTGGATGTCAAAATGGGAGTCCAAGTGAAGAAGTAGCTTGCCTCTCAAAATAAGCCCAATGTTCAATCCGTTTTTATTGGACCGTTGGTAACGGAGTTATACCTAGGATTAGGGCTTGATGCGGAACTTACATTTGAGAAAGTTGAAGCTGAGATGAAAACATTTACCGTCCAAGACTTCTTTGCTATGAACCTTAGGTTGGGAGGTGATGATGCCCCGCTAATTGGTGATAAAGAAGAGGAAGAAGATGATCAAGGAAATGAAGAGCAACAACAACAAGGTGGAGAGGGCGTTCAACATGGTGGACCCGTGATGTTGGATTGGGAATCTAGAAGATGCTTTCGTATGCAATTGCACCAAGAGCAAATGGCGTTTCTACAAGCCCATAGCATAAGACAAGATAAGGAATTGCACGGGTAAGAGAAGCGGTGGAGCACAACACGAGGATGAATGAGGACCTCCAAGCACAATTGGTTACCAATTCCATCCACCATCATATGGAGGCCAATGAAGGAATCCACCACTCTAAGGCCAAAGAAAGGATGTGATTTGAAGAAAGAAAAAAAACAATGATTGAATGATGTTTGCTTGAGATGTGTCCCACTAAAACATTAGGTTTCCTATGCGTAGGGCCGCTTTTTGTAGGAAATGGGAAGAACCAAAGAGCAAGCCAAGAAAAGGAATTATGAGGCAAAAAAGCTCTAATCGTATAAGGGCTAGAGCACAACCACCACCTCCACCACCACAAGTTGATCCTAATGCAAGAGGAACAAGGGTCTTCCGAGACTTAACTCATGAACAATTGACGCTTGTGGATGTGTATAAGTCAAAGAATTTAATTGGATGGAAATACTTTGATCCGAGTTTGCTAAGAGAATTCGGTTGCGAAGACATGGTAAATCGATTGCTAAAACATCTGCAATGGTGCGCCGACATATACCCCAGTTACCTATGTGTTTCTTGTTTCCTTGAACATAAATAAAGAGACAAACAATGCCAGGAAATCCATTTCCTATATGCTTTCCGGGAAGAGATATAATCACTCCGTTGATAAGCTAGCTTTGATACTTGGGTTACATACCCGTGATGAGATGAGCATGCGTTACTTACGGAAGTACCATGTGGAGTTTGATTCCGATAGAGATGTCACGACCCATATTACGAATTACGAGGATTATAACTCAAGCAAGGTAAGAAAGATACGAATGAATCATATCAACGCAATCCGACTTAATTTCGCAATCAACTTGTCGGGAATGAAAACATATTTGAACAAGGCCTATCGAAAAGATTTGTTTTACATGTGAAGTATGGAGAAGGAAGCGGATGTCAACATGGGAGTTTCAAGTGAAGAAGTGGTTTGCCTCTCAAAATGAACCCAATGTTGAATCCGTTTTTATAGGACCGTTGGTAGCAGAGTTATGCCTAGGATTAGGGCTTGATGCGGATCTTACGGGTGAGAAAGTTGAAGCCGAGATGAAAGTATTTACCATCCAAGACTTCTTAGCTATGAACCTTAGGTTGGGAGGTGTTGATGAAGAAGAGGAAGAAGATGATGAAGGAAATGAAGAGCAACAACAACAAGGTGGAGAGGGCATTCAAAATGGTGGACCCGTAATGATGAATTGGGAATCAACAAGAGCCTTTCATATGCAATTGCACCAAGAACAAATGACGTTTCTACAAGCCCATAGCACAAGGCAAGATGAGGAATTGCACGGCTAAGAGAAACAGTGGAGCACAACACTAGAATGATTGAGGATCTCCAAGCACAATTCGCTAACCAATTCCATCCACCATCATATGGAGGCCAATGAAGGAATCCACCACTCCAAGGCCAAAGAAAGGAAGAAATTTGAAGAAAGAAAAAACAATGATTGAATGATGTTTGTTTGAGATGTGTCTCACTAAAACATTAGGTTCCCTATGCGTGGGGTACCGACTTACGTTTCTTTATTTTTCAAACAACTTACATCTTTTTGTAGGAAATTGGAATAACCAAAGAGCAAGCCAAGAAAATGAATTATGAGAAAGCAAGCACGAGCCGAACAAGGCCTAGAACACAACCACCACCACAAGTTGATCCTAATGCAAGAGGGACAAGTGTCTTTCGAGGCATAACACATGAACAATTGACGCCTGTGGATGTGTATAAGTCAAAGAATTTAATTAGAGGGAAATACTTTGATCCGAGTGTTCTAAGAGAATTCGGTTGCGAAGACATGATAAATCGGTTGCTAAGACACCCGCAATGCAGCAAAGTATTCGAATGGAGAGGGCCGACATATACCTAGTTACGTATGTGTTTTTTGCTTCCTTGAACATAAAGAAAGAGCCAAACAATTATTGGAAATCCATTTCTTATGTGTTTTTCGGGAAGAGATATAATCACTCCGTTGATGAGCCAGCTTTGATACTTGGGTTACATACCCGTGATGAGATGAGCATGCCTTACTTACGGAGGTACCATGTGGAGTTTGATTCCGATAGAGTTGCCGGAACGCATATTACGAATGATGCGGAGTATAGCTCTAGTAACTTGAAGCCAAGAAAGATCCGAATGAATCATCTCAAGGCAATCAGACTTAATTTAGCAATCAACTTGTCGGGAAGGAAAACAAATTTGAACAAGGCCTACCGGCAAGATTTGTTTTACATGTGGAGTATGGAGAAGGAAGCGGATGTCAACATGGGAGTCCAAGTGAAGAAGTGGCTTGCCTCTCAAAATAAAACTTTCTTAATTTAGGTTCTCTATGCGTGGGGTTCCGACTTACATTTCTTAATTTTTAATGCAACTTACCGCTTTTTCTAGGAAATGGGAAGAACCAAAGAGCAATCCAAGAAAAAGGACTTATGAGGAAGCAAGCACTAGCCGAACAAGGGCTAGAGCACAACCACCACCTTCACCACCACAAGTTGATCCTAATGCAAGAGGGACAAGGGTCCTCCGAGGCTTAACGCATGAACAATTGGCGCTTGTGGATGAGTAAAAGTCAAAGAATTTAATTGTAGGCAAATACTTTGATCGGAGTGTGCTAAGTGAATTCGGTTGCGAAGACATGGTAAATCGGCTTCTAAGACACCCGCAATGGAGCAAAGTATTCGAATGGAGAGGGCTGACATATACCCCAGTTACGAGTTACCTATGAGTTTCTTGCTTCCTTGAACATAAAGAAAGAGCCAAACAATGCCAGGAAATCCATTTCTTATATGCATTTCGGGAAGAGATATAATCACTAGCTTTGATACTTGGGTTACATACCCGTGATAAGATGACCATGCCTTACTTACGGAGGCACCATGTGGAGTTTGATTCCGAAAAAGATGTCGTGACCCATATTACGAATGATGCGGAGTATAACTCTAGCAACTTGAAGGCAAGAAAGATCCAAATGAGTCATCTCAAGGCAATCCGACTTAATTTAGCAATCAACTTGTCGGGAAGGAAAACAAATTTGAACAAGGCTTACCCCGGCAAGGTTTGTTTTACATGTGGAGTATGGAGAAGGAAGCGGATGTCAATATGGGAGTCCAAGTGAAGATGTGGCTTGCCTCTCAAATAAGCCATATGTTCAATCCGTGTTTATAGGGTAATGGAGTTATGCCTAGGTTTAGGGCTTGATGCGGATCTTACGGGTGAGAAAGTTGAAGCCGAGATGAAAGACTTTTTCGTCCAAAATTTGTTTGCTATGAACCTTTGGTTGGGAGGTGATGATGCCCCGCTAATTAGTGATAAGGAAGAGGAAGAAGATGATGAAGGAAATGAAGAGCAACAACAACAATGTAGAGGGGCCGTTCAACATTGTGGACCCGTGATGGTTGATTGGGAATCTACAAGAGCCTTTCATATGCAATTGTACCAAGAACAAATGGCGTTTCTGCAAGCCCATAGCACAAGGCAAGATGAGGAATTGCACGGGTAAGATAAGCGGCGGAGCACAACACGAGAATGATTGACGATTTCCAAGCACAATTCGCTAACCAACTCTATCCACCATACTATGGAGGCCAATGAAGAAATCCACCACTCCAAGGCCAAAGAAAGGAAGAGATTTGAAGAAAGAAAAAATAATGATTGAATGATGTTTGTTTGAGATGTGATCTACTAATACATTAGGTTCCCTATGCGTGTGGTTCTGACTTATATTTCTTTATTTTTCATGCAACTTACCGCTTTTTGTAGGAAATGGAAAGAACCAAAGAGCAAGCCAAGAAAAGGAATTATGATGAAGCAAGCACTAGCCGAATAAGGGCTAGAGCACAACCACCACCCCCACCACTACAAGTCGATCCTAATGCAAGAAGAATAAGTGTCCTCCGAGGCTTAACTCTTGAACAATTGCGCTTGTGGATGTGTATAAGCCAAAGAATTTAATTGGAGTGAATTACTTTGATTTGAGTGTGCTAAGAGAATTCGATTGCGAAGACATGGTAAATCGGTTGCTAAGACAACCGCTATGGAGCAAAGTATTCGAATGGAGAGGGCCAACATATACCCCAGCTACCTATGAGTTTCTTACTTCCTTGAACATATAGAAAGAGCCAAACAATGCCTGGAAATCCATTTCTTAATTTAGCAATCAACTTGTTGGGAAGGAAAAAAAATTTGAACAAGGCCTACATGCAAGATTTGTTTTACATGTGGGGTATGGAGAAGGAAGCGGATGTCAACATGGGAGTCCAAGTGAAGAATTGGCATGCCTCTCAAAATAAGCTCAATGTTCAATCTGTTTTTGTAGGACCATTGGTAACGGAGTTATGCCTAGGATTAGGGCTTGATGTGGATTTTATGGGTGAGAAAGTTGAAGCTGAGATGAATGCATTTACTGTCGAAGACTTGTTTGCTACGAACCTTTGGTTGGGATGTTATGATGCCCCACTAATAGGTGATAAGGAAGAAGAAGAAGAAGATGATGAAAGAAATGAAGAGCAAAAGCAACAAGGTCGAGAGGGCGTTAAACTTGGTGGACCCGTGATGATAGATTGGGAATCGACAAAAGCCTTTCATATGTAGTTGTACCAAGAACAAATGGCGTTTCTACAAGCCCATAGCACAAGGTAAGATGAAGAACTGCACGGGTAAGAGAAGCGGTGGAGAACAACACGAGAATGATTGAGGAGCTCCTAGCACAATTGGCTAACCAATTCCAATCACGATCATATGGAGGCTAATGAAGGAATCCACCACTCCAAGGCCAAAGAAAGGAAGAGATTTGAAAACAGAAAAAATAATGATTGAATGATGTTTGTTTGAGATGTGTCCCACTAAAGTCTAAAACATTAGGTTCCCTATGCGTGGGGTTCCGACTTATATTTCATTATTTTTCAGGCAACTTACCGCTTTTTGTAGGAAATAGGAAGAACCAAAGAGCAAGCCAAGAAAAGTAATTATGAGGAAACAAGCACTAGCCGAACAAGGGCTAGAGCACAACCACCACCTCCACCACCACAAGTTGATTCTAATGGAACAGGAACAAGGGTCCTCCGAGACTTAACTCATGAACAATTGGCGCTTGTGGATTTGTATAAGTCAAAAATTTAATTGGAGAGAAATACTTTGATCCGAGTGTGCTAAGAGAATTCGGTTGCGAAGACATGGTAAATCGGTTGCTAAGACACCCGCAATATAGCAATGTATTCGAATGGAGAAGGCCGACATATACCCCGTTTACCTATGAGTTTCTTGCTTCCTTGAACATAAAGAAAGAGCCAAATAATGCCAGGAAATCCATTTCATATAATCACTCCGTTGATGAGCTAGCTTTGATACTTGGGTTACATACCCGTGATGAGATGACGATGCCTTACTTCCGGAGGTACCATGTGGACTTTGATTCGGATAGAGATGCCGCAACCGATATTACGAATGATGCGGAGTATAACTCTAGCATCTTGAAGGCAAGAAAGATCCGAATGAATCATATCAAGGCAATCCGACTTAATTTAGCAATCAAGTTGTCGGGAAGGAAACCAAATTTGAATAAGGCCTACCGGCAAGATTTGTTTTACATGTGGAGTATGGAGAACGAAGCAGATGTCAACATGCGAGTCCAAGTGAAGAAGTGGCTTGCCTCTCAAAATAAGCCCAATGTTCAACCCATTTTTATAGGACCGTTGGTAACGGAGTTATGCCTAGGATTAGGGCTTGATGCGGATCTTACGGTGAGAAAGTTAAAGCCGAGATGAAAGCATTTGCCGTCCAAGACTCTTTTGCTATGAACCTTTGGTTGGGAGGTGATGATGCCTCGCTAATTGGTGATAAGGAAGAGGAAGAAGAGGAAGAAGATGATGAAGGAAATGAAGAGCAACAACAACAAGGTGGAGAGGGCGCTCAACATGGTTGACCCGTGATGATGGATGCGTTCAACTTGGTAGACCCGTGATGATGGATTGGAATCTACAAGAGTTTTTCATATGCAATTGTACCAAGAACAAATGGCGTTTATACAAGTCCATAGCACAAGGCAAGATGCGGAATTGCACGGGTAAGAGAAACGGTGGAGCACAACACGAGAATGATTGAGGAGCTCCAAGCACAATTGGCTAAACAATTCCATCCACCACCATGTGGAAGCGAATGAATGAATCCAACACTCCAAGGCCAAAGAAATGAAGAGATTTGAAGAAAGAAAAAACAGTGATTGAATGATGTTTGTTTGAGATGTGTCCCACTAAAGTCTAAAACATTAGGTTCCCTGTGAGTGGGGTTCTGACTTACATTTCTTTATTGTTCATGCAACTTACCGCTTTTTGTAGGAAATGGGAAGAACCAAAGAGTGAGCCTAGAAAAAGAATTATGAGGAAGCAAGCACTAGCTGAACAAGGGCTAGAGCATAACCACCACAAGTTGATCATGATGCAAGAGGGACAAGGGTTCTCCGAGGCTTTCTTGCCCCGCTAATTGGCCGACATATACCCCAGTTACCTATGAGTTTCTTGATCATGATGCAAGAGGTGATGATGCCCCGCTAATTGGTGATAAGGAAGAGGAAGAAGAGGAAGATGATGATGAAGGAAACGAAGAGCAACAACAACAAGGTGGAAAGGACGTTCAACGTGGTGGACCCGTGATGATGGATTGGGAATCTACAAGAGCCTTTCATAGGCAATTGTACCCAGATCAAATGGCATTTCTACAAGCCCATGGCACAAAGCAAGATGAGGAATTACACGGGTAAGAGAAACGGTGGAGCACAACACGAGAATGATTGTGGAGCTCCAAGCACAATTGGCTAACCAATTCCATCCACCATCATATGGAGGCCAATGAAGGAATTCGCCACTCCAAGGCCAAAGAAAGGAAAAGGTTTGAAGAAAGATAAAACAATGATTGAATGATGTTTCTTTGAGATGTGTCCCACTAAAACATTAGGTTTCTTATTCGTGGGAAGAACCAAAGAGTGAGTCATGAAAAGGAATTATGAGGAAGCAAGCACTAGCCGAACAAGGGCTAGTGATACGATCTATCCCATGTAGGAGAACTCCCGAGATACGGTCCCCTCCTTAGGACTCAGTTGTTTGCCAGGAAATGCCCCAAGTGTGTTGGGCAGTTTGCAGGTATTCTTGAAGTGTGTGTAGTGCACGGATGTTTCAATGATTGTTTAGGTATGTCCTCGTATCACACGAGAAAGAAGGAAGGATAGGCTGAAGCTTAATGTAATGCACAATCACAGTATAAAACTCACGGCTCCAATGGAATAGTCAATATAACTCATGAGTTAAAGAAATATAGACTAAATTTCTCTCTTCATTGTTGATAGATGATCACCCAGGAGTCTTTATACTCCTTTAGTCGTTACAATACTAAAGAAAAGAAAACAATAAAGCCTAAAAACTATGACATCATGGCAGATTGGCATACAAGTTCTTCTGAAGCCCTATTTTCTAGCATTAGTGCAAGGATAGGAGATTAAGTCTCCTATGAACGTGTCCTAATCTTAAACAAATGCTAACTAACAACTAATTAAAAGAAACCCTGAAAAAGAATAATTATAAGGCCCAACATAACACAATTAAATTAAAATGAGATTAAGTCTCAGTTTGGGTATCTTGGGCTTATGTACTGTCTTCTTTGTGAATGGTTATGAGGAAATTATATTTATGGGCTTCACCCAACCCCTGGACGGTCCCTCCTTGAGTATAATAAATTGCAGCCCAATCCATCTTCTCAATCCACGTGCACATAGCCTCTCGCAACCTTGGTATCCGAGCCATTGTAATTGGGCCTTCTAGCACTTCTGGGCCTTCCAGCACTTGTAATGGATCTTGGACTTGCGGGTGTGTAGTGTTTGAAGTGTTTAATCCATCCATGTCCTCATCAACTCCCTCCCCCTTAGAAGGATTCGTCCACGAATTAGAATGTTCATCTGCATCAAAAGGAGACAAATGAGCCACATTAAACGTAGCACTTACATTTCCATACTCACTAGGAAGGTCAATTTTGTAGGCATTGTCGGTGATCTTGGACAACACTTGAAACGGGCCTTCTCCCCTTGGCATAAGCTTGGACTTTCGCTGAGTTGGAAATCGTTCCTTGCTCATATGAACCCATACCCAATCTCCTGGTTGAAACACCATTTTCTTCCGACTTTTTTTTTACTCTAGCAGCAATTTGCTTATTTCGCTTAGTAATGGCTTGGCTTATCCTCTCATGTAGTTTCTTTACCACCTCTGCTTTCTTTGCTCCATCAAGGTTGAGAGCTACATCACTAGGTAATGGCAACAAATCAAGTGGGGTGAAAGGATTAAAACCATAAACAACCTGAAATGGAGAATACCCCGTAGTACTATGAATAGGTCTATTGTAAGCAAATTCAGCAAACGGAATACACTCCTCCCAATTCTTCAGATTTTTGCTAATTAAGGCTCTCAATAATGTACCAAACGTTCTATTTACTACTTCAGTTTGCCAATCGGTTTGGGGATGGTTAGTAGTAGAAAATAAAAGCTTAGTTCCCAATTTCAACCACAGTGTTTTCCAAAAATAGCTAAGAAATATTACATCACGATCAAAAATAATGGTTCGAGGCATGCCATGTACATGTCTTGCATCATCTGTTCTGTTACAAGGAATAAAATGAGCCATCTTGGAGAATCTGTCTACCACTGCAAAGATAGAATCATGGTTAGTTTTGCTCCTTGGTAGCGCCAAAAAAAAGTCAATGGAAAGATCAATCCAAGGATGTGTGGACACAGGTAATGACGTGTACAATCCATGGGGCTTACTATGTGATTTGGCTTGTTTGCAAGTAATGCAATTTGTACAGCCCTTATAAACATCATGCTTCATTTTTGGCTAATAGAAGTGCTCATGCAAGATGTCATAAGTCTTTTGTATTCCAAAATGCCCCATTAACCCTCCCCCATGTGATTCTCTAACAAGTAGTTCACGTAGAGAACAAGAGGGGATGCACAATCTGTTTGCTTTAAAGAGAATCCATCATGCAAATAAGACTTTCCAAAAGCTTGGTCCTTACAAGAAAAATAAGGGTTACAAAAATCAGAATCAGTCGCATACAAGTTTTTGATATGCTCGAGTCCTAGATCGAATTGATGAGTACATATCTGCGTGACAGAGCATCAGCTACTACATTCTCCTTGCCACTTTTATACTTAATCACATAAGGAAATGAATCAATGTATTCCACCCACTTAGCATGCCTGCGGTTAAGCTTCCCTTGACCCCGCAAATACTTAAGAGATTCATGATCAGTATGAATGACAAACTCTTTATGTCTCAAGTATTGCTCCTAGTGCTCAAGAGCCCTAACTAAAGCATACATTTCCCTATCATAAGTAGGGTAATTTAGACATGCACCAGGCATCTTTTCACTAAAATAAGCTATAGGTTTCCCCCTTTACATGAGTACAGCCCCATTTCCTACCCCAGATGCATCACAATCAACTTCAAATGTTGCATTAAAATCAGGAAGCACAAGAATAGGAGATGAACACAATTGGTCTTTCAATACTTGAAAAGCTTTTTCTTGTTTTTCTCCCCAACTAAACTCTACATCTTTCTTGATTATTTCATTTAATGGTGAAGCTATAGAGCTGAAATCTTTCACAAATCTCCTGTAAAAACCAGCAAGTCCGTGGAAACTCCTCACAATCACTAATAGAACTAGGTGTAGGCCATTCTTGGATTGCTTTTACTTTTTCAGAATCAACTTTAATGCCTTCGTCACACACAATTTATCCTAAGAATTTCACAGAGTTTGTACAAAATTCACATTTATCAAAATTAGCATATAGTTTATTATCAAACAGCACAGCAAATAGAGCTCGAAAGTGTGAGACATATTGTTCTACGGTAGTACTATACACTAGAATGTCATCAAAATATACAACAACAAATTTCCCAATGAAATCCCTCAACACATGATTCATCAATCTCATAAACATGCTAGGTGCATTTGTAAGGCCAAATGGCATAACAAGCCATTCATATAGACCTTGTTTGGTCTTGAATGCTGTTTTCCATTCATCACCTTCTCGTATACGAATTTGATGATATCAAGATTTAAGATTGATGGTATATAGGGGTGACTGGTTGGATGAATCGGTCCATAGGAAGGAGAAGCATATAAGCATCAATGTCTTGAACATTCAAAGCCCATCCCGACTCCCTTGGAGGTCGGTCGATCGGAAGGAGAAGCCAATAAGCATCAATGTCCTGAACATTCAAGGCCCATCCCGACTCCCTTGGAGCAATGTCCTGAACATTCAAGGCCCATCCCGACTCCCTTGGAGGTCTGTCCTGAACATTCAAGGCCCATCCCGACTCCCTTGGAGGTCGGTCCTGAACATTCAAGGCCCATCCCGACTCCCTTGGAGGTCGGTCGATCGGAAGGAGAAGCCAATAAGCATCCCTTGGAGGTCGGTCGATCGGAAGGAGAAGCCAATAAGCATCAATGTCCTGAACATTCAAGGCCCAGAGAAGCCAATAAGCATCAATGTCCTGAACATTCAAGGCCCACCCCGATTCCCTTGGAGGTCGGTTGATCAGAAGGAGAAGCCAATAAGCATCAATGTCCTGAACATTTAAGGCCCATCCCGACTCCCTTGGAGGTCGGTCGATCGGAAGAAGTTATCTGACTGAATATATAAAGCTCTCGGTCGATCGTCGACGGACTTCTGGGGGAACAATCCATAAAGACGAGGGCTTAAGAGAATCAACGGATATTTATGTTCAAACGTCCATCATTATGTGTATTTAATGTATTTTATGAGCCATTACCTGTGACATTAATTACGAGATTTAATATGTAACCGTCCAGGTGCCTAGGATATATAGTTGTGCGGATCCTTTGAGAGGGGACATATAAGATAGGAGGGAAACAGACGAAGCAATTTGAGAGTTTATATTGAAATACACTTGTCGTTCTTGTAATTTTCCGGTAGTGTTGGCCCGCCGGCCGATCGCCTGAAGATCGGGAAACCATCAAAGATCAACTTTAGAAAATACTCGGGAGCCATGTAATTCATCTAAAAGATCATCTAACCTAGGAATCAGAAAGCGATACTTTACCGTGATTTTATTAATAGTGCAACAGTCCACACACATTCGCCAACTTCCATCCTTCTTGGGCACAAGTAATACCGGTACCGCACACGGGCTAAGGCTCTCTTGAATGTGTCCTTTAGCTAGCAACTCCTCCACTTGGCATTGAATCTCTCTGGTTTCTTCGGGATTGCATCTATAGGCTGGTTTATTTGGCAATGGGGCTCCTGGCACCAAATCAATTTGATGCTCAATCCCTCTTAAAGGAGGTAGTCCCATAGGCATCTCCTTGGGAAACAACTTGTCATATTCCTGCAAAAGAGAGGTAATAGCCCTTAGTAGGTGGCCTTGGTTAATATCAGACGGTTTGTCACCTTTGAGAAGTAACAAATAAACCGTTCTTCCCACATTAAGAGCTCGTTCAACCATTTTTTTCTTGCACAACAAATTACTGCCTTTTTTGTTTTTATTTTCAGATTTGTGTTCCCTATCACTCTTGGCTTTTTTTTTCCTTTTTCATTTTTCTTCTCTTGATCTAATGCAATCTGCTTTGGACTCAAAGGAGCTAACACAATTTTTTGCCCTAATGCTTGAATGAATACTTGTTTGTGTACCCATTGTGAAGAACTCGCTTATCATATTGCCACGGCCTCCCAAGCAAAATATGAGCTGCTTCCATAGGCACCACGTCACATATCACTTGATCCTCATATTTCCCAATTGCAAACGTGATGAGCGCTTGTTGATGGACTTTGATTTCTCCTGAATTATTGAGCCATTGTAAGGTGTATGGGCTAGGATGCTTGCTGGTTTGGAGATTCAACTTGTCCACCACCTCATGGCAGAAAGGGTCAACCCGTAGTTGCCAAGCTATGTCTCCTTGATTCCAGGTACTTAGAGTACCAACATGCGTTGATAGCCACTATGGAAGTAACACTTGATTCTGGCACTGTCTGTGCTACTGTTTACCCAAATTTTAACGTATCCTTAGAAGATCCGCATCTTCTAGATATGTTTAAAATTCAAGTCCATATTGTTGGAGCTAAGCATGCTGAGCAAGATGCTATTGAAGCCACTGTCCACTACCAGATGTCTTATCGATTGCAAGACCATGCTTTCGATATGAAAATCCCAGGAGGAGGAGAAGCCCTCATCCTAGTCACTGATGAACAGAGAAATGTTACCTGCACTAAGGTCCCCAGGAGATGTACAAAAGAGGAGTTGATCCAAGTCATCCCTGATACTTGGATATCCAACTATGAGAAGCTGCACCAGAACAGAAGGCCAATCGAATCCAACGAGGCTACCATCAGCAGGCGAAAAGATGGTACCGTTGGAATCTCATTCAATCATGCCCATCTAAAAAGAACAGAATTTCTACCATCCATCAATATGGTAGAAGAGGCTAGAGAAAGACAAGAGGAGCATGTCCAGGAGATCCTTGATTATGACCCAGACGATGATGATGCAGAACCAGTTTTCCTTGGTTATGGAAAAACAGGAATGAGTGAAATTGTTCATTCGTTCGACCAACTTGGTAAACCAGTTTTCTGGTTTAAGGATCCCATCTCAAATCACTGTTTCTTCGATTTGTGTGTAGATGATTGTAAGCAATGCTACCCAACAAAGGAGCCACAGAGGAGACNGAAGGAGAAGATCCAGAAGTAAGGATGATAGTGATGATGAAGATCCGCCGTCACCACCACCTGTGCCCCTGCAAAGAAAAAAGAAAGCTCTTAAGTGCTATGAGCAAGAGTACTTAAGAAAGGAGCCCACAATAATTCCAGTTCCACCAGCTATCCCAGCAATGGTGATCTCAGAATCCTATGAGGAGGACTTTCCCCCTTTGGAAAGTTTTCAGCGAGGAGGTTCTATGCATGCACCAAAGATCCCAGCTCCTAATGAAGTATTACCAACAGGCCAGTTAAGAGGACAACCATCCATTGAGCAGACTTTAAATTGGCAAACGGAGGACGCCTTAGCTCAAAACCGCACCCTCAAATCAATTTCCAACAATCTTGTTGAGCTAAGCCACAAATCTGGAGAATACTACTCAAAGATTGACTCAAGGATCCAGATTTTGGAGAAAAGATTGGAGCAGATCCCTTTTGAGAGACCTTCTTATGGTCAATCCCTTCAAGCCCATTTTCAGTACCAAGCCAACGAAACTGCTTCTATCCGGAGCATGATAGACCAGTTGAGATCCGAGATCAGGCCCAAACAACCTTACCAACCCAATTTGTTTGAAACACCCCAAAAATACCCAGCTACCTCTACTCCAACACCATTTTACCAAACCAGTTCCTTAACAAGTTTGTCGTTCCAGTCTGGAAACCCTATGTTTCCTCCTACAGACTCTTCCATTCTAGATGAGTACCATAGGAGAAGTAAGCCTAAACAAAAGTATCCACAACCCCCACCACAACCAACTTTGCCTTTACCCACATCTCAAGCCCAACCTGATTCTCAAACAAGATTGTTCTCTGCTTGGAAAATTAGAAATCCATCTCACCCTTTACACCAGCAAGTTTTTAGACCTTTCACCATTTCAGAACAAACTACCACTCCATCCCAGCCAATTATATCCTCAAAATCAAATGACCTGTACCCTCCACCAAATACAACCCCAAATACGACCCAAATGATGCTCCATGAAACAATCACAGATAAGGATCTTTTTGATTCTGTTATCAAAGGCCCAGGTCCACCTGAGAGAAACCTACCAGTCATGGAAGCTTATAGTGCTGGAGAAATATCAGAAGAATCTGGCTACCAATCTGAAGCAACTCAGTCAGAATCAGAAGGATATACAGATCCAGAAGAAGAAGAATCCTTTTCTATTTCTAATCAGGACTCAGAAAACCCTGCATTTATGGCAGATCCGGCAGAATCATCAACTAGTGGATACACAACTCAACAACCTGCTGATCAACCAATGGGTCATACAGAGGAAGAATACTTTGGTGTTGAAAATGTCACGGAAATGGTGATGCACAAAGGAGTAACTTATCAATTCTTTACAATTGATGATTTATCACCAGAAAAGTGGGGAGAGAAGTTTGCTGAGTTCCACACATGGATGACTACCAGGAATCTGGTAGAACGAGATACTTTCAAAATCCTGATGGAATTTACAGCAAAGTTCACCGGAATTCTTAAAGATTGGTGGTCTAAAGCAGATGGGGCATTCAAGATGATGTTCTTAGGACTACCTCTCCAGGAAGCCGTTTCAATGATTTACTTCATATTTCTGGGTAAACATGAAGATGAAGTAGAACAGAAGAGAACGGAGTTCTTCAGAATGAAGTGCCTGTCTTATGAGAAAAGGCACTTAGAGGAACACTTCAAAAGGATGACAAAAGTTTTCTATTTTCTGGGATTTGACAACAATCTCAAGCAAGCCTTTGTTTCATCCTTACCAACCCTGCTGGCAGACAGTACAGATCACCCTAAATATCCATTTGCTCAAATCTTTATTGCTCAAGTTCAAGATTGGCCAGAAGAGTTAAATTGGATATTTTGGTATTTATGCCATGAATATCATATTTTAATGGAGTTCCACAGGCCTAGCTTAAGAAAAGAGTTAGATCTTTCTGTTAGAAAGATTTAATAAAATTCTTAACTTGGTTTTATCCATTAAAATATGGAAGAAGTTATGCCAAGATGGTCCAAAATTCTTCACAGTTCATCTGCATAGGGAAGTCACAGCATGGGTATCCAGATTTTTAGAAGGACATGCAGAACCATTTATGAAGATTTATGAGCAGCACATGGAATCTATCATAGTCCGAGAAGAAGACTATCCAGAATTTCAGAGGTACATTTTCGCCCAGAACAAGGTCATTCCAAAAGAAATTTGGCCCAGAGAAGGGATTCAGCCAGATGTAAGACAAGATGATGAGATCTACCATGAAAGGATCAAGTCAGCAAAAAACCAGTACTACTATGAGCTAAACCAGACTCAGAGGGAAGATATCTGGTCACAAGACCCTTGGAACTTTGATGATATAGATTCAGTGCTTGAAGAAGTTGAAAAGATTGAGAAAGCTTATGCTCAAAAGTCTCAAAAGAAGAGGCCAGAACACAAGAGCCAGTGGAACAAAGATGTTTGGAGAACGAAGAGAAGGCAATCTGGTATGGATAGGCAAGAATGGGTTAACTACATGGGTTACCCCAGCTACTCTGGCTACTCCACAGAAAGCGACACAGCATCAGACGAAGACTCCGTAATGGATCTTCAATTTCATGGAGAATGGATGGTCATGAAGACAAAGCAACCAGATTGGAACCCACAAAACTGGAAAGGAAAGAGATTCATGAGTGAAGGATAAGATTTGATCTTATCTCTCCAGCAAAGCCCCAGCAAAGCAAATCTCATTTGCAACAAAAAATCTTATCTTCAAAGATAAGATCCCCGTCCTGACAGGGTCATGTCAGCGTTATCTTATCAGTTTGGCGTGTTGTATGAATTATTAGACAACTTTATTAAAAGGTAGCTTTACTTTATGTCAAGAAGGCCATCACACTTTGTCGGCCACATGTATTATAATAATTGTAAACAGCTGTATTGTATTTCGAGAACCATCCTTGATCCCTATAAAAGGAGGTTCAGTTTGCTTTGTAATATATCGCAGTTTGAAATATAAAATTTCCCAGTTTGCAAAATATCATGAGTTTCTAAGTTTTTCAGTTGAAGGTTTTGAATAGATTTATGGTTATGTTCCTGCTAAGTCTCAAGTAACTGTCAATAATCATGTTGCATACCTTTCCATTAACATAACATCGGGTATGGAACAAGTTCCCACGCTGATCTTCATCCACTTTTGTGTGAGTGCTCAGAACTCGGCGTGCCACTAAGAGTTCACCTTCAGCTGGGGGTTGTTCTTCTTCACCGTCACTAGCCAGGGACATATTTTCCTCCATTTGCTCCTCCTCGGATTCAGATTGCACTTCACCTGTAGACTTTACCACCATTGTCCTTTTGTGAGGGCAGTTATAAGCATAATGACCATACCCTAAGCACCTAAAGCAATTCACATCCCGAAGCTTGCGTTTAGATGGTTCAGCTTTGTCTTTCCCCTTTTGTTCTTCAATGTTCTTAGGCGTGTCATGGAGTTGCTTTGAAGTACTACTTTCAGCTTTAAAATGAGTATTACCTTCTTTTTATTTTCTTTCTCAGACCGCCACTGTTTGCTTTGTTCTTTAGGGTGGTAACGTTCATATTTCCTTCTCCGTAGCTGTTTTTCAACTTTTACAGCAAGCTGAAACAACTCATCATAGTCAAGGTATGGAGTTCTCTCCACAATATCATGATTTAGGCCTTTGAGAAATCTGGCCATCTTTGCTTCTTCATCTTCATCTATACGGAGCCTAGACAAGATTGTCTCTAGTTCTTGATCATATTCAGCCACACTCATGGAACCTTGAAGCATACTTTGATGCTTTTGATAAAGCTCTCGGTGGTACCAAGCTGGAACAAATCTCTTCCGCATTACAGCCTTCATTTCACGCCAAGTGATAATTGCCCCTTCACCATTCCTTCTCCTATTCACCACTAAATTGTCCCACCAAGTGTTGGCATAGTCTTTAAACTCAACTACTGCCAAGCTCACTTTCTTTCGCTCGGAGTAGTGATGACAATCAAACACCCGTTCAACCCATTTTCCCACTCAATATATGCCTCTGGATCGTTTTTCCCATGGAAGGAAGAAATTCTCATTTTAATGCTGCCTATGTTATCATCCCCATCCTCATTTTGCCTCTCATTCTTATGTCTCCTTCTACCCTGCTCCCTTTCATGGTATTCTTCCTCTACTTCCTCATCATCTACCTCCCTCACAGTTTCCCTAAGAACCCTCTGTAACACCCCGTAAATTCGTTCAAGCCTTGAGACCGGTAATTATTTCCACCGGGCGATTTATTTGATTTAATTGGGCTTAGTCTTTCAAATTTGATATATATATATATATTCCTTGAACCCGGAATTAATTATTTATTCAAAAGCCCAATTTTTGATTTAATTCTTGTAAGCGATTTATTCTAATTTGGATCCTTACAATTCTTATAAGTAAGAGTATCTATATAATGGCCCAATATATATATATATATATATATATATATATATATATATATATATAT
>NC_044926.1:15828529-15861832 GCF_003576645.1 Ipomoea triloba | reverse complement strand
GATTTATTCTAATTTGGATCCTTACAATTCTTATAAGTAAGAGTATCTATATAATGGCCCAATATATATATATATATATATATATATATATATATATATATATATATTCTTGGAGGATTAATTCATAGTTGATAGATACAAACTAGCAGTATAATAAATAATGTGAGACCCATTTTATAAGGGTCCATTATTTTATGTCTTACCCTAGTTGATACATACATAATATATGTAATGATCTTTCCCTACTAATATAAAAGTCTTGTACCTACAACCCTATTTCCCTTTTTATTTCCTGCAAGTATAATCCATCCTACTCTTTTCACCTCTAAAGAACCCTAAGTGAATCCTACACTTTCATCCTCAAGATTCAAGGCCAAGATTGCTCTTTTAGGATTGTTAAGGCTTGGGTAAGTGTCTATCTCTAGGAATATACCTTACATCATGTTATTTTCATAACCTTTATACAAGTTCTTATGTTGTTCTTTTGGGGATCTTTTGGGAAAAAGATGATCAAGGTGGAAGTGAAACTTTGTAAGGAGGTTTGAGAGTTCTTGGGTGAAGTGTGCTTCAAGAGGTAACCATCATGTCCATTAAAACCTATTTTTACACTCTCAATCTATGATATTATTTGGTGTGTTGGAATCCTGAGAATTTCTTTGCTGCTTAGCCTATTTTTGGTTGTTTGTGAAGTCATTTTGATGGATTATGAACTTGTGTTCTTGATCCTTTGCATATAGATGTTTATGGATATTTATTGGTATGGATTCCATGTTTATTTGGCTTCTGAAATGTGTAATCTGGACAATCTGATCATACTTTTGTATTCTGGAAGTGAGTATTTCGTATTTTGTCTAAGTCTGATTCTGTGCGTTGGATTTATTCTTGCGGTGCGTTTCAATGGTATAATGTGTCCCGTTGGAATGTTCCGTAAGAACACTGGTGGAAGGGTTTGGCGGAACATGGTGTTCCGTTAGAACTAGAGGAAGAGTTCGGCGGAAGGGGTAGCTCCGTTGGTGTCTTCCGTTAGTATTAGTGGAGTAGGTTGGCGGAACAGGATGCTCCGTGAGGGTGCTCCGCCAGTTCATTTCCAGTTCTGTTTCCAGTAGCTGATTTGTTGATCTGTTGTCTTGTTGATCCATCTCTGATTCTGGAACTTGTTTGGATATTTTGTTGAGTATTCCATATTGGTTTTTGAGTATTTATTCATATCTCTTGGTCCATCTTTTGATTCTCTTGATTATTTGAATCCTTGATTATATTACTTGGGAGTTGTTTGTGTTCACAATCTGAGATGAACACTCTGAGTGGTTTGTTCTTGGGCTAAGGTTAAGGTTGGATGTGGATGGTGGATCTTTGAGTATCTTTGTGTATATTCGGGCACTATTTGCCTTTGTGTATTTGGGCACGATTAGCCTATGTGTATTTGGGCTCGATTTGCCTTTGTGTATTTGGGCACGATTTGCCTATGTGTATTTGGGCTCGATTTGCCTTTGTGTATTTGGGCATGATTTGCCTTTGTGTATATTTGGGCACGATTTGCCTTTGTGTATTTGGACACTATTTGCCTCTATGTATTAGGGCACCATTTGCCTCTCTCTCTATTTGGGCACCATTTGCCTTTATGATTCGGGCATTATTTGTCTCTGTGAACTGAGCTTGGGTTGATGATTGGTAAGGTAAGGGTTGGTACTTATCCTTGGGTTGAGGTCTGTTTGGTCTCTTACTTAATTCTTGAGTTACATCGTATCTCGTTCATTGTTGATTATTCTTGGTTGTATTCTTGTTTGGTTGTTTCTCATGAGTATTCCATTGTATTCATGATTCGGTTGGATATTGGTATTGTTGAGAAGTCTTGGTTTATCCTTTATTCAGTGTATTGTTGTTGAGTATCCGATTTTAAATGTTGAACAGTTCGTTGGTGTATATATTCAATATGTGTGTGTAAACCTATTTACAAACTATATATATATATATATATATATGTATGTATGTATGTATTTCCTTGCGGGTGTGAGTGGTGGTTGCTTAGCAGTCTTTTGCTAATGGTTTCTTGTATGTTTTCCAGGTATGGAATAAATCTAAGCGAGAGCGCGTTAGAGCTTATCTTTATGAGGCGGCCTAGACGTAGTTGTTGATGTTTTAGACTTTATGTTTGGGCCTGTGTGCCAATGATGAGATTATATACTCTTGTTTAGATTTTGGATGTTTGTATATGTTTTGAGGATTTATATCTATACAGTTGGTTCAGTTTTTGGTTAGCCTGTGCATCTAGGCCGAGTTTTCTTACCTAGACGTGGCATGATACCCCTTAGGTTATAAATCGCTTCTGCTATGTTATGTTTGATAGTTGAGATAGGCAGCTTTTGTATTAAAGTTTAGCTATCTCGGCTTGTGAAAGGTTGGGGTGTCACAGTTGGTATCAGAGCCTGTGTTGAGGTCTAAGTAGAGATCCTAGGGTTTGAAATATGAGACTCTAGGACTTGATTAGTAGAAATTAAGGTGTTTAAGAATCTTACGATGTGTTAATTCTAGGAATCGCGGTGAGGACACGCCTTGTTTGTTTATATTATTTATGCCTTGTTAACATTGTTGTTTGCAGCTTGCGGGCGCGTCTTCCGGGTAAGTTTTTAATCGCTTTTAGTTAAGTTGTTTCGTCTTAGAATTGCCTAGGAGCCTGCCTTAGATTAGGAATAAGTAGTTAGTTGATGCAAAACGATGGACACCACCGTATGCGTCTAAGCAATCAGAAGATCGGGCGGTTCATTGAAGAAGACTAACCTACTCGCAACACGAAGTCATCAGCAGCAAGCTACGTTCCTCGGGAATGGCGTCTTCGCGTGTGTAGCATTGTCTGCAAGATCTTCGTTAACCTCAAGACTTGAAGGACAAGTTCGTGCAGCTGAAGTTCGATGCGAGACGAAGTCAGCAATAGGGAGCCCGAAGACTAAAGACTCGAAGACCCTCGGCCTTGAGGGAACGGCAAGAACGGATGTTCACACGCCAAGAAAGAGTTAAAGCACGCCAAGTTGAAGCTCCTGGATCGTTGATGAAAAATCTTGTGCAAGCTAAGCTTGATAATGATGAGGCCTGAAGAAGTAGAACTCGAGGTCGTGATTCGCGAACCTTAAGATAGTCTTACCTACCTCTGAAGCAGCTACAAAGGAACAAGCTAGAGGTTGCAACCTTCAAAGCAAACAAGACTAAGTCAAGTAGAAAGGAAAACTTGGACGCTTAAGATCCCCGAAGATAAGAAGAAACGCCATTATCAAGTTGTCCGATCTCATGAAGTGCGAAGGAACTAAGAAGTGAACTAGAAACAAAGACCTCGTGTAATCTATTCGGTGCAGCTTGGGAGTAACTCCTTGTGCAAGAGCTAAGGAAGGAACCTCGGTGGCAAGAAAGAAATAAGGAGTAGCTAAGCAAGTTAGTAGAAGACCGAATCGTCAAAAGATCAAGACCAACTGGAGAGAGAACCTTAAGGCTAGTCCAGTCCTCGGATATTCCTAAGTGGAGTTGGACCGTGTACTAAAGGGTTCCCATAGAAGACTTGGCCTACCGAGCAAGTGGCAAAGGTGCCATTGATCACGTCAGACGTGAAGTTAAAGTTGAGAGCTGCATTCCACTACCCTCAGATGACCAACAAGAAGAACCATTGAAGATTGAAAGGACGAGTTGGTAGATATCCGCACCATTGACCTGCAAAGCTCACAAGACGAATATCAAGACTCTATTGAACCGTTCTACATCAGTGCCTACCACTCGAATAATCAAAGGACTCCTCATAAGATCATATACGATCAGAAGAGCAAGAATTCTTGACGCTGAGAAGGTGCACGCGTTGCGTTGGTGCTAATGTTGCAGTGTTTTAAAGTAAAAGGAAGTAAGCTTAGTCCCTAAGGTCATTGTGATCATTCGATAGCAAAAATCAAGAGTTTATTAAAGAAGGATATTTGTGATTCGTCGCCTTCGGCCTTTCTTGGAGCGATAAGGATGTGTGCGCTGTAGCTTATAAAGTAGAGTTATCCGAATTCTAGATTCGCGTTTCGGGAGAAGCAAAGTCAAGATCCGCCAATCGGTCAAAGAACATAAGCACCAAGAATAGCTTGTTTTAGGGGTCATTTACGGGCTAGAATTGTATAGTTTATTACCCATTTCATAAGAATTTCGTGCATTAAGACTCTAATGTGACCAAAACCGCTAACAAGAGCATGGAAGATGTTTTTAAGCTATTTTACAACCAAAAGGAGGACTTAAGGCCAAAACTGAGCAGAAAGTGAAGAAGACATGAAGCAGGAGCCTCCCACGCAGCCTCACACGTGTGTGGAGGGGCGTGGAATAATTCCAGTAGCTCCCCACGCCCTCCACCATGCGTGTGGAGAAGTCGCGGAAAACTTCTTCAGTCGAGCCCCTTTCTCGACGCGTCGAGAGCCTTGTATCAACCCTAAAAATCTGCTGCAGGAAAATGTCTATCTTGCCCCTATTTTGTTCCCCCTATATAAGGCTCATTATTTCAGACCTTTGAGAGGAGGAGGAGGCACCCAATAATTCTAGATCTTAGTTTTCTTTTCCAAATTCTTCCCCTTTGGGGAGGAAGACAAATACTCCTCCTTAGATTAGATTAGTTTAGGATATGAAGATGATGATGTAGATTCAAAGCTTTCCTTAGGTAACATACTTCTTTTATTATAAAGTTTGATCATTTATAGTCTTGCTTTGTTTATTTTGTTTCTATTAATGTTCTATATGCTAGAGTAGTGTAGTTGGGTGTGTGTGCCCTTGTTAACCTATGGATTGATGCTTAGATTTTATCTTATGATCTTGAGTATTGTGGGAGTATGATTGATGTTTGTATGGATGATCTTGAGCAAACTTTGCTTCTATTTCCGATAGGGATAGTTAGTGAACCGAGTGGAAGTGAGAGAGTGCGCGATAGCGGCCTCTCACGAGCCCAACTCATCTATATCTCTGCTCTTAGTCCGAAAGGACGAGATTCGAGAGGAGTGGTAGGCTAGGTGTTCGATAAAATGCCTCAACCGAATGAGGATTGAGAGTTTGAGTGTGACGCCGCTCGGTACCAATACCGTGACTCCCTAGATCAATTCCGAAACCCAATTCCAAGCTACCTACGATAATCAATCCTTTGGCTTAGCATTGGCATGCATCCCCTTCTTTTCCCTTTTGTATTTTCCATCTTATTTTACTTTCAAATCCTTACTCTTACCTTTTGATGCGGCACAACATAATGAAGATCCATTAAGAGTACCAATTGGGCTAATCATAAGGCCCAAGTCCAAGCAATTAAAGCAACTCTTCATTGGTTATGTTCAAAGATGGTGGAAATCCAAGTCAAGCCCAATTGCAAAAGATGAAGAAGAACTCAAGGCGTTTTATAATTCTTTAAGTGGTGATTTTGGGAATTAAATTAGGCCCAAATCAGCCCTATTATTTTTGGTCATCATTATTTTAAATTGTTTGGCATGAAAGAGAAAACACTAGTTTGTATTTAGAAAGGATTCCTTAAATCCCTTTCTAAATAGGACTATATTTACTTGCTTTTCAGATTAGGTTTAGGACTCTTTTTTCCATTATATTTAGGATTCTAATGATGTCCCTATACCTATAAATAGGAAACAATCATATCAGTCTAGGAAAGGCTTTCATTCAATAAAATTCTTAAGTTTTTCTTTACACTTGTGTAAGAAACCTTATAGCTAATTGTGGACTCAATTAGTGGCTAGTCGTGGACTCAACTAGCAAATTGATTCGTGGACTCGAATCAATCTTCCTTTCTTCAACCTTAGATTTAGGTTCGTGGACTCGTTCTTGAATCGAAGGAAACTAGATCCGACTCTAGTTGATTGAAGATTGCATCATCGAGGTACTTGAAGCTACAATGGGATTCTTCTAAGTCTTTGAGGATTCGAGACTAAGGGTTTCTTGTGATGTCTAAGGTATTTCGATCCATCTCTATCCTTACTTTGGGAGCTATCTTAGGACAATACTCCATCTTTATTTGAACCTTGGACTAGGTTCATATCACCTTTCAACTTCCTAAATGCCAACACGTATTCGGTTCCCATTCGCCATCCTTGAGAGACACGACGCTCGGGGAATCTTGAATCTTCGTTTTACCACCTTCACATTCACTCACCGCAAAATACTTCCTTCAAGTGTCATGATCAAATCGTCAGGCCATGGAAATCGCTTGGAGTTGAGAGACTTCCTATATTTCTTAAAGCCGAATTCCCCTCCATTCCTTGAAATTCCAACTATCCTCCCATTGAGAAATCCCTTCTATCTGTTCTAATCATTATTCCTATCCCTTTTTGGAAACTAAATTCTTCTTTGTTTCTTGAGACTCCAAATGCCTTTTGTTGAAACATCCCTCATATTAATCCTAGACCTCATTGCTATTGTCCCTTGAAACCGAATTTCTCTTATTCCCTTGGAAATTGTATATCCTTTCGTTGAGACATCCCTTCAGTTTATTTTAAATCTCATTCTTATATCCTTTCAAGATTGAATTTCTTTCTTCCCTTGAAGAGCTGAATACCTTATCATTGGCAAACCATTTCTGTCTTTCGAGACCTCATTCCTGTGTTTTCAATCTCGCCCTTATCTGTTCTTGAAGCCAAGTTCTTTTCGTTCCTTCTCTTTTGTTGAAAGAACTTGATATCCCCTTGATTTAAGAAATCCTTTTGGCCTCCTTGAACCTTGTCCTTATTTTCTTCCGAAGCCGAGTTCTACTCTTTTCTTTAGAGAACTTGACATTCCCTTTTATTAAGAAATCATTCTCATCCTCTCGAACATTGATCTTGTGTGCTTCTTGAAAGTATCTTGTGCAAGGTGACAACCTTATTTCCTAAGTTGTAACCTTGATAACTCTTAATTCCATTCTTACCTAATGTTGTCCTTGAATCTTAAACCTTAGACCTTTCACTCTCTTGTTCCTTATTGGGTCCAATTTTTCAAAATAAGCATATGTTCTATAAATATTTTTCCTCTATCTACTATCGTACTAGTTTTAACTTTCTGTCCCCAAAACGAATTTGCATTATGGAATGGTTTTGAGTTGGATCTTTCGAGAAAATGGAGTTCGCCTAAGCTGTCAAAAGAGTAAAGTAAAGAAGTGTAGCAGCCCATTCAGTTGGGAAGATTTTGTAAATCGGGTAACCCTATGATCGTAGCGTCTGCAAGTGTCATCGGAAAAGTTGAGTTGACTCAAGAAAGAATGAAAGCCGCCCATGACCGATAGAAGACATATGCCGACCAAGTTAGACCAGATGCGTGATGCGTTCGCATTTTGCTGCTGAATATATATGTGCATGATGCGCTTCGTGATATCCAGCTTAAAGTCGTAACCTTTGAAGATGCTCTATCTTATGAAGAGAAGCCGGTGAGAATTTTGTCACCCAGTCAAGAGAAGCGCACCAGAAAGCAGTGAAGTTCATGAAGGCAGTATGATCCAGCCACGTGGCCAAAGGAGCGACCTAGGATATGGAGGAGGTGATGAGGAAGCAGTTCCAACGTTGTGTGGTCAAGGTAGGCAAGTTTAAGCTTTAGGTAGAATTCTTTATAGGTTGTGTATTCTCTCGCTTGGGTTGGGTAAGTTAGAAGTTTAAGAGTTAGTGGTGTAGTGTGTTTTTGAGTTTAAGTTTGGTTGAGCAATCCTTTTTCTTTAACCTTCGATGGATTCCTTGTTTCCTTGAACCGTTCCGTTTCAAGTTCCCGTGAGATATGAGCTTCGGGGACGAAGCTCCTTTTAAGGGGGGTAGAGTGTAACACCCCGTATATTCGTTCAAGCCTTGAGACCGGTAATTATTTCCACCGGGCGATTTATTTGATTTAATTGAGCTTAGTCTTTCCAATTTGATATATATATATATATATATATATATATATATATATATATATATATATATATATATATTCCTTGAACCCGGAATTAATTATTTATTCAAAAGCCCAATTCTTGATTTAATTCTTGTAAGAGATTTATTCTAATTTGGATCCTTACTATTCTTATAAGTAAGAGTATCTATATAATGGCCCAATATATATATATATATTTATTCTTGGAGGATTAATTCCTTACAAACTAGTAGTATAATAAATAATGTGAGACCCATTTTGTAAGGGCCCATTATTTTATGTCTTACCCTAGTTGATACATACATAATATATGTAATGACCTTTCCCTACTAATATAAAAGCCTTGTACCTACAACCCTATTTCCCTTTTCATTTCCTGCAAGTATAATCCATCCTACTCCTACACTTTCATCCTCAAGATTCAAGGCTAAGATTGCTCTTTTAGGATTGTTAAGGCTTGGGTAAGTGTCTATCTCTAGGAATATACCTTGCATCATGTTATTTTCATAATCTTTATACAAGTTCTTATGTTGTTCTTTTGGGGATCTTTTGGGAAAAAGATGATCAAGGTGGAGGTGAAGCTTTGTAAGGAGGTTTGAGAATTCTTGGGTGAAGTGTGCTTCAAGAGGTAACCATCATGTCCATTAAAACCCATTTTTACACTCTCAATCTATGATATTATTTGGTGTGTTGGAATCCTTAGAATTTCTTTGCTGCTTAGCCTATTTTTGGTTGTCTGTGAAGACATTTTGATGGATTATGAACTTGTGTTCTTGATCCTTTGCATATAGATGTTTATGGATATTTATTGGAATGGATTCCATGTTTATTTGGCTTCTGAAATGTGTAATCTGGGCAATCTGATCATACTTTTGTATTCTGGAAGTGAGTATTTCGTATTCTGTCTAAGTCTGATTCTGTGCGTTGGAGTTGTTCTTGCGGTGTGTTTCAATGGTATAATGTGTCCCGTTGGAATGTTCCGTAAGAACACTGGTGGAAGGGTTTGGCGGAACATGGTGTTCCGTTGGTGTGTTCCGTTAGAACTAGAGGAAGAGTTCGGCGGAAGGGGTAGCTCCGTTGGTGTCTGTAACCCCTCGTCTATTCCGATAAGTTTAGGGTTCGAAAAATATTTTTTTTTTTAGGCTATGACATTTATGAGACGATCTCTCGGTACTTCAGAAGGATTTTTATAAGTGAGACTAGTTATTGATAAGCTACGATCTACGTACCGGTCACGAACCGTAAGAATTTTAGGAGCTGGTATTCGGACCCGATCATCCTAGGAAATGAATTATTAGACACCATACTATTATTCTTGAATTTCCTATTTAATTAAATTAGCCCATAGCAGCAAAAATTTATTTTTGATCGTACATCGCGAAATTTCGCGGTGTACCGAACCTAGCCCAATTTTGAGTTTTAGACTGGAGTAAATTTTTGGTCTCGCAAATTATTTGAATTAAATTAGTTTCTACCGAGAATTCATCTGTTTTAATCCCGATCAGTCTAAGCTAAGATATTTTCCAAGATCAAACCATAGGGAGGTGACACTTCAATATTATATACCACATGTTGGGGTGGACTAGTCAACCAAGTGGATTAAGATCATAAAGCCAATTTTTTTTTACCTTTCCCTTCAATGTCGGCTATGGACCGTATGGCTCTCGCAATGGAACAAATAGCTGGATTTATGATGGCTCAGCAAGTCCAGAATCAAAATAACAGACAGCCGCGAGTTGATTTTGCAAAAGCCATAGCAAGTAGGCAGCAACCATATTATGCGGGTGAAAAAGACCCGGTAATCTTGGAAGAATGGATTAGGACGTTTGACAAGCTACTCAATGCAGTCAACTGTCCTGCAGAGCAGCGAGTATCTTCCGCCGTGTATTATCTGACAAAAGCGGCAGACAACTGGTGGTCAACAGCTGGGCCCGACTTCCTGCAAAACCCAGACTTTGGCTGGGAGGAATTCAAGGAGGAATTGAGGGGACAATTTTACACGGAACGAATCAAGGGAATCAAGTGCGAAGAATTCTTGCGACTGAAACAGAAGGGAGAAACTGTTCAGGTCTACTATGACCAATACGTGGAGCTGATGCGTTTCGCTCAAGAAATCGTGCCTGACGAAGCGAGTAAGGCCAGAAGATTCGTCCGTGGACTGGACTGGGACGTAAGAGGAATGATCGCACCATTCATGTGCTCTACTCTAAAGGAGGCATACGACAGGGCATCGGATCACTATCAAGTGTACCTGGATCAACAGGAAGTTTACGGCCGAAACAAACGAAAGGCTGATGATAAACCACCGAAATTTCAGTTGGGAAATAAGAGAGCTAACCAAGATAGCCTTGACCCAATGCAAGGAGAAAGGAAGGGAGGAATGAATCAGATGAGAAGTTCGACTTGCCGGAGATGTGGACGGGATCACCTCGGAGAGAATTGCCAAGGGGAGAAGATTAGGTGCTTCAAGTGCGGCTTCTTGGGGCACAAGTACTACGAGTGCCGAACCAGGATGAACAATTTTCGGGACCCCTCTCAGAGAAACAATCAAAGAGGAGGATTCGGTGGGAATACCAACCAAAAACCCGTGGAAACAGGAAATGGAAGAGGCAAGTTTCAACAAGGAAACCGGGGGTGGCCGAATAACGCAGCTCCAAATCCCACCAACAAAGGGAAAGCACCCGTGGGAGAAAGCAGTGCAGCAAACCAAGGCAAGATCTACGTCGTTAACAGCAAGCAAGCTCAGGCTAACGACGTTGTGACCGGTACATTTCTTATTAACTCAGTACCTGGCTTAGTATTGTTCGATACAGGAGCTACCAATTCCTTTATATCATCTACATTTGCGGATAGATTGGAGTTATGGCCTACTATTAGGTTAGATCTAAATGTCAAAACTGCTTTAGGAATAGTAGTGGCCCGTAGAGAGAGTTATGACAACGTTGCAATATAAATAGCGGGATCTGACTGTCTTGGAAACCTCGTTCGTTTTGAACTTGAGGGCATTGATGTAGTACGCGGGATGGATTGGTTAGATAAGTATAAAGCCCGTGTAATGAGCGAAAGGTTGTCCTACGAGGACCAAAGGGAAGGAGAATATCCTACCGAGGAATTGGTAGGCAACCCGAGTCAAGGTTGTTGACAACACAGAAATTGATAAAGTACGCTCACCAGGGATGCGTAGTGTATCTCTGTTTGGTGCAAGATGCCGAAATAGAAGAACCTGAGATTAATCGAATCCCAGTTGTACGTAAATTCCTAACGTATTTCCGAAGTAGAGTTCACCATCGATCTCGTACCAAGAACCTCACCCATCTCGAAAGCACCTTATCGAATGACACCTAAAGAGATGGAGGAACTGAAGGCGCAATTGGCAGAACTGTTGGAGAAAGAATTCATCAGACCAAGTATATCACCTTGGGGCGCGACAGTACTGTTCGTTAAGAAGAAAAAATGGGAGCCTTAGACCGTGCATCGATTATAGAGAACTCGATCGAGTCACAAGTAAAGAACAAATACCCGTTGCCGAGGATCGACGATCGATTCGATCAGTTGAAAGGAGCAGGCGTATTCTCAAAGATTGACTTACGATCAGGGCATCACCAAGTGTGAATCGCGAAGAAAGATGTTTCTAAAACAGCATCAAAAAGGAAGTTTCGGGGACGAAACTATTTTAAGGGGGGGAGACTGTAACCCCTCGTCTATTCTGATAAGTTTAGGGTTCGAAAAATATTTTTTTTAGGCTATGACATTTATGAGACGATCTCTTGGTACTTCAGAAGGATTTTTATAAGTGAGACTAGTTATTGATAAGCTGCAATCTACGTACCGGTCACGAACCGTAAGAATTTTAGGAGCTGGTATTCAGACCCGATCATCCTAGGAAATGAATTATTAGACACCATACTATTATTCTTGAATTTCCTATTTAATTAAATTAGCCCATAGCAGCAAAAATTTATTTTTGATCGTACATCGCGAAATTTCGCGGTGTACCGAACCTAGCCCAATTTTGAGTTTTAGACTGGAGTAAATTTTTGGTCTTGCAAATTATTTGAATTAAATTAGTTTCTACCGAGAATTCATCTGTTTTAATCCCGATCAGTCTAAGCTAAGATATTTTCCAAGATCAAACCATAGGGAGGTGACACTTGTCACAATTATATACCACATGTTGGGGTGGACTAGTCAACCAAGTGGATTAAGATCATAAAGCCAATTTTTTTTCCCTTTCCCTTCATTTTGGCCGAAATAGAGAGAGGGAGAGTAGGGTGAGATCTTCATCCTCTTCTTCAAGCTTCAAGACTCCATAGCTAGCAATTCTTCATAGATCTCCAAATATTCGGTAAAACTTCAATTTTATTCAGTAAATAGCTTTATTTTCCCTCCTAGAACATGAATCTAAGTTAAGATTTTCTCAAAATTATGTGTTATGATGTTGGTGGAATTTTAGGGTTTTAAGGTGAAATTGGGGAAAATCAACTCCAAGAGTCTTCTACGAGATTAGTAACCCGATTGAGGTAAGGAATCCCTTTAATTGGTTGAGGTTGTTTGAAACTAGATAATTGATAGCTAGGTTATGATTTGTTGTTAACTTGTGAACATGAAGATCTATGTGATGAGAAGATTATGTCTTAGTAGTATAGTAATGATATGATAGGGATACATATGCTAAGAGGAAGGACAATTATGTATTTATGTGTGTATATATATATATATATATATGTGACGTGTGTGTATATGTATGTGGGTGTGTGTGTGTCGTGTATATATATATATATATATAGGTGTGTGTGTGTGCCGAATATATATATATATAAATGGTAAAATGTCACATTTTGAGTATAGCTTATGGTATGTATAACCGTAAATATATATGTTGCTATGTAGTTAGGCACATGTGTTATGTAGGTAGTGTTACATATGTGTGAACTTATGAATATTATAAGGAGGTGGTATTATGTGCATGTAAAGAATAAATGTATTTTGTGTGTTATGCCCACGTTAAGGTTGGGAAGTGTATATGTTATATGCATTGAGGTATACTTATGTGAAAAATGTGGAGTTGAAGGTGTGGGATAGTTACACTTGAATTACCATTGTGAAAAGTTGTTAGTGGACTATCCAAATGTTTTGCAAAAGAAAAGGGGAATTTCTGGATTTGGTTAAAGGGGGAATTAATTTCCGAGTATTGGAGTTGACCCAAGTACGTCCAAAATATTTTCAATGCAAGAAAGGAAAAGAGTAGAAAAATGTTTTCAAACCTTAGTTCTAGTAAAAGTAGTGAAGGACCTATGTTTTCAAACCTTAGTTCTAGTAAAAGTAGTGAAGGACCTTGTTAACCTAACCTTAGTTCTAGTAAAAGTAGTGAAGGACCTTGTTAACCTACGCTTAGTTCTAGTAAAAGTAGTGAAGGACCTTGTTAACCTACGTGATAAAGATGAGCTTAAAGTGCCTTTCCCGCATGGTAGTTATGTGTATGATCATTCATACTGTGGGCGAAGTCTATTCGCCGAGTACTATATCACCCGGAAGGAAAAGGTACTCCTACGGGCGTGTGCACACTTAAGTATAGTCACTCTATGTTCGGGTAGGTGTCGTTCTTATGAACGATCCAAGTGGTCAAAAGTGGAGAAAGAACTCCAAAGGCCTCACACTTTCTATCTAGGACTAAGTGAAATTTCGAAATATGAATGTAGTTACGCCGTAGCTACGGGAAAGAGAGATGTGATAAGTATTTAAGTACCCAAAGGTTGTGGGTGATCTCTTTCTTTGAAAAGTGAAAAGTGATGAGAATTTCATTTTGAAGGAAAGGTTTTTCAACTAAAGTGATTACGAGTAAAATGTGTGATTTATGTTTTCCATTATTTACTAGTATGCTTAATTGTTTAACAATACGTCTTTGGGTAAGTAAATGATTATCAACTGACCTCGTCAAGAGGGAAATGGTTCGGGATGGTATTGAATTTTGCCTATTGTGTGCAGGTAGAATCTCTGCCGATGAGTAAGAACCTTTATTTAGTTTTGAATAACCCGCGGATATCCTTACTTAGCCGTCGCGCTAACTACACTTCACTGTGTTCCTAATAGATGCAATCTAGTGTCAGTTCCTGTAGCCCGGTGAATTCCGAAAGTTCACCGGAGTATGTTTGTGAAGGCATGGACTACGACGTGTACATACAGATGATGGAGGGTGAAGACCCATACGCACCTGGTTATACTCCTGTAGCTCCCCACCAATCCAGATACTCCTGTGGCTCCGTCGGCCCCTTTTGTTTCTTGCCCTGTTATGGATGAGGTCCAGGCTTCTTATGACTTTTACCCCATAGAGCCTTTAGATGGTAGCGATCCCCTTGAGTTCATAGTGCACTACCCCTACCCTTGGGACCCTAGCCCTCGAGATGTTTGGGAGGAATGGTCGATGGTCATAACCACTTCTCGGTTTTTGGACCATATCACCTGGTACGAGGGGGAGTGGCACCTGGTGTGGGGAGAGTTCACCGGCCCCGTGTACCGCATGATTGACTAGACGTCGAGTTCTTGGGAGTTCTTGTTTTTGTGTACATACTTTTTGTAGCCTTAGTGATGGCTAGGCATGACTAGTTGGGTCGTAGTTGAACCTTGATCGGTATTTTGGCCCGAGGGGCAATCTCATGAATATATAACTGCAAGAATGTATATTTTGCCTAATGAAGCTTTTTCAGTTGATATGTATAAAAGTGCTTAAGTATCTGTTGGGTGGCTGTTGTGGTTAGAAGAGTTTCCTTTTTGCCTGTGCACCTAGAGTGAGGTTTTAGAAGAGTTTCCTTTTTGCCTGTGCACCTAGAGTGAGGTTTATCGCGAGTTTCCTTTTTGCCTGTGCACCTAGAGTGAGGTTTATCGCGAAATGATTGAACTCTCTCTAGGTGTGGCGGTAACTTCCTCGGATGTACGGAAAGGTAGGTCCGGGGTGTTACAGTGTCTTCCGTTAGTGTTGGTGGAGTAGGTTGGCGGAACAGGGTGCTCCGCCAGTTCATTTCCAGTTCTGTTTCCAGTAGCTGATCTGTTGATCTGTTGTCTTGTTGATCCATCTCTGATTCTGGAACTTGTTTGGATATTTTGTTGAGTATTCCACCTTGGTTTTTGAGTATTTATTCATATCTCTTGGTCCATCTTTTGAGTCTCTTGGTTAGTTGAATCCTTGATTATATTACCTGGGAGTTGTTTGTGTTCACTAAGGTTGGATGTGGATGGTGGATCTTTGAGTATCTTTGTGTATATTCGGGCACTATTTGCCTTTGTGTATTTGGGCACGATTTGCCTATGTGTATTTGGGCTCGATTTGCCTTTGTGTATTTGGGCACGATTTGCCTATGTGTATTTGGGCTCGATTTGCCTTTGTGTATTTGGGCATGATTTGCCTTTGTGTATATTTGGGCACGATTTGCCTTTGTGTATTTGAGGACTATTTGCCTCCATGTATTCGGGCACGATTTGCCTTTGTGTATTTGGGCACCATTTGCCTCTATGTATTAGGCACCATTTGTCTCTCTCTCTATTTGGGCACCATTTGCCTTTATGATTCGGGCATTATTTGCCTCTGTGAACTAAGCTTGGGTTGATGATTGGTTTGAGGATTGGTAAGTTGGTTGGAGGGTAAGGGTTGGTACTTATCCTTGGGTTGAGGTCTGTTTGGTCTCTTACTTAATTCTTGAGTTACATCGTATCTCATTCGTTGTTGATTATTCTTGGTTGTATTCTTGTTTGGTTGTTTCTCATGAGTATTCCATTGTATTCATGATTCGGTTGGATATTGGTATTGTTGAGAAGTCTTGGTTTATCCTTTATTCAGCGTATTGTTGTTGAGTATCCGATTTTAAATGTTGAACAGTTCGTTGGTGTATATATTCTATATGGGTGTGTAAACCTATTTACAAACTTATATATATATATATATATATATATATATATATATATATATATATGTATGTATTTCCTTGCGGGTGTGAGTGGTGGTTGCTTAACAGTCTTTTGCTAATGGTTTCTTGTATGTTTTCCAGGTATAGAATAAGTCTAAGCGAGAGCGCCTTAGAGCTTATCTTTATGAGGCGGCTTAGACGTAGTTGTTGATGTTTTAGACTTTATGTTTGGGCATGTGTGCCAATGATGAGATTATATACTCTTGTTTAGATTTTGGATGTTTGTATATGTTTTGAGGATTTATATCTATACAGTTGGTTCATTTGTATATGTTTTGAGGATTTATATCTATACAGTTGGTTCAGTTTTTGGTGTTTTGAGGATTTATATCTATACAGTTGGTTCAGTTTTTGGTTAGCCTGTGCATCTAGGCCGTACAGTTGGTTCAGTTTTTGGTTAGCCTGTGCATCTAGGCCGTATTTTCTTACCTAGATGTGGCATGACTGTGCATCTAGGCCGTATTTTCTTACCTAGATGTGGCATGAAGTTTGGGCATGTGTGCCAATGATGAGATTATATACTCTTGTTTAGATTTTGGATGTTTGTATATGTTTTGAGGATTTATATCTATACAGTTGGTTCAGTTTTTGGTTAGCCTGTGCATCTAGGCCGTATTTTCTTACCTAGATGTGGCATGATACCCCTTAGGTTATAAATCGCTTCCGCTATGTTATGTTTGATAGTTGAGATAGGCAACTTTTGTGTTAAAGTTTAGCTATCTCGGCTTGTGAAAGGTTGGGGTGTCACACCCTCCTAGCACCTCGAGCATTTCCTTCTCTCTCGGTTTCCCTCTCTCTTTGGTTTTGGCTTTGCCTCCCCCGTCCTCTCATTTGAGCAATCTCATTATCTTGCCTCTCCATTCTGTCCCTTATTTCCCCAAACATCATGTTGAACCTTAACGTGAAAGCCACATCTTGGCTTCCTTCGGCATTATTGGAGCTAGACATGCTCTACCTGCAACAATTGTTAGTGAAAAGAAATTCTCAAGGACATCACTTCTCTCCCTTTACTCACTCAGAAAGTTTAGTGGTCACTCTAAATTTTCCCACTCGTGTTTAGCACTCAAGGAATAAGCTCACAAATTTCAGTTTATACTCCCTCACTCACAGAGTTATATGGAGTGCGTAAGTCTTGCGCTCCAATTGTCACAACTAAAGCTTATTCAATTTGTGGGTGTAGCTAAAGTTTTTTTTTTAATCTTTTCTCTTTTGACTTTTGTAACACAAATAGAACACAAATATAACAACTAAGCCAATTTTAACACTATTGGATCACAAGCAGTTTCTGGCAGAAAGTCATAAAATCTGGATGTAACTTCAAGAAATTTATGGAAACAATTGACTAATGGTTTTGGATGGAAAATTGCGGGACCTACGGTATTGTAAGTATACTGTATTCACAAAATATTCAGGGCAAAATAAGATACGAAAGTATTTTTGATGAATTTTTTAATCTAACTGCGCAGAGCTCAAAAATATGAAGAAGCCAACCTGGCTTTGATACCAAAAGATGATACGATATATCCCACGTAGGAGAACTCCCGAGATACGGTCCCCTCCTTAGGACTCAGTTGTTGGCCAGGAAATGCCCCAGGTGTGTTGGGCAGTTTGCAGGGATTCTTGAAGTGTGTGTAGTGCACGGATGTTTCTAAGGATTGTTTAGGTATGTCCTCGTATCACACGAGAAAGAAGGAAGGATAGGTTGAAGCTTAATGTAATGCACAATCACAGTACAAAACTCACGGCTCCAATGGAATAGTCAATATAACTCATGAGTTAAAGAAATAGTTGATTGTCTACAAGATGATCATCCAGGAGTCTTTATACTCCTTTAGAAAAGAAAACAATAAAGCCTAAAAACTAGGACATCATGGCAGATTGGCTTACAAGTTCTTCTAAAGCCCTATTTTCTAGCATTAGTGCAAGGATAGGAGATTAAGTCTCCTATGAACGTGTCCTAATCTCAAACAAATGCTAACTAACAACTAATTAAAAGAAAGCCTGAAAAAGAATAATTATAAGGCCACACATAACACAATTAAATTAAAATGAGATTAAGTCTCAGTTTGGGTATCTTAGGCTTATGTATTGTCTTCTTTGTGAATGGTTATGAGGAAATTATATTTATGGGCTTCACCCAACCCCTGGACGGTCCCTCCTTGAGTAGAATAAATTGCAGCCCAATCCATCTTCTCAATCCACGTGCACATAGCCTCTCGAAACCTTGGTACCCGAGCCCTTGTAATTGGGCCTTCTAGCACTTGTGGGCCTTCCAGCACTTGTAATGGATCTTGGACTTGCGGGTGTGTAGTGTTTGAAGTGTTTAATCCATCCATGTCCTCATCAACTCCCTCCCCCTTAGAAGGATTCGTCCACGAATCAGAATGTTCATTTGCATCAAAAGGAGACAAATGAGCCACATTAAACGTAGCACTTACATTTCCATACTCACTAGGAAGGTCGATTTTGTAGGCATTGTCGGTGATCTTGGACAACACTTGAAACGGGCCTTCTCCCCTTGGCATAAGCTTGGACTTTCGCTGAGTTGGAAACCGTTCCTTGCTCATATGAACCCATAATCTCCTGGTTGAAACACCATTTTCTTCCGACTTTTGTTTACTCTAGCAGCAATTTGCTCATTTCGTTTAGTAATGGCTTGGCTTATCCTCTCATGTAGTTTCTTTACCACCTCTGCTTTCTTTGCTCCATCAAGGTTGAGAGCTACATCACTAGGTAATGGCAACAAATCAAGTGGGGTGAAAGGATTAAAACCATAAACAACCTGAAATGGAGAATACCCCGTAGTACTATGAATAGGTCTATTGTAAGCAAATTCAGCAAACGGAATACACTCCTCCCAATTCTTCAGATTTTTGCTAATTAAGGCTCTCAATAATGTACCAAACGTTCTATTTACTACTTCAGTTTGCCCATCGGTTTGGGGATGGTTAGTAGTAGAAAATAAAAGCTTAGTTCCCAATTTCAACCACAGTGTTTTCCAAAAATAGCTAAGAAATTTTACATCACGATCAAAAATAATGGTTCGAGGCATGCCATGTAATCTAACTATTTCTCTAAAGAATAGATTAGCTACATGTCTTGCATCATCTGTTCTGTTACAAGGAATAAAATGAGCCATCTTGGAGAATCTGTCTACCACTGCAAAGATAGAATCCTGGTTAGTTTTGCTCCTTGGTAGCGCCAAAAAAAAAAGTCAATGGAAAGATCAATCCAAGGATGTGTGGACACAGGTAATGACGTGTACAATCCATCTTGTCAATCCACGTGCACATAGCCTCTCACAACCTTGGTACCCGAGCCCTTGTAATTGGGCCTTCTAGCACTTGTGGGCCTTTCAGCACTTGTAATGGATCTTGGACTTGCGGGTGTGTAGTGTTTGAAGTGTTTAACCCCATCAGCTACAACACAACCACCGCCACCACCACCACAAGTTCATCCTAATGCAAGAGGAACGAGGGTCCTCCGAGGCTTAACTCATGAACAATTGACACTTGTGGATGTGTCTAAGCCAAAGAATTTAATTGGAGGGAAATTTTTTGATCCGAGTGTGCTAAGAGAATTCGGTTGCGAAGACATGGTAAATCGGTTGCTAAGACACCCGCAATGGAGCAAAGTTTTCGAATGGAGAGGGCCGACATATACCCCAGTTACCTACGAGTTTCTTGCTTCCTTGAACATATAGAAAGAGCCAAACAATGCCAGGAAATCCATTTCTTATATGCTTTTCGGGAAGAGATATAATCGCTCCGTTGATTAGCTAGCTTTGATACTTAGGTTACTTACCCGTGATGGGATGACCATGCCTTACTTCCGGAGATACTATGTGGAGTTTGATTCCAATAGAGATGTCGCGAGCCATATTACGAATGATGCGGAGTATAACTCTAGCAACTAGAAGGCAAGAAAGATCTGAATGAATCATCTCAAGGCAATCCGACTTAATTTAGCAATCAACTTGTTCGGAAGGAAAACGAATTTGAACAAGGCCTACCGGCAAGATTTGTTTTACATGTGGAGTATGGAGATGGAAGCAGATGTCAACAAGGGAGTCCAAGTGAAGAAGTGGCTTGCCGCTCAAAATAAGCCCAATGTTCAATCCATTTTTATAGGACCGTTGGTAACAAAGTTATGCCTAGGATTAAGGCTTGATGCGAATCTTGCAGGTGAGAAAGTTGAAATCGAGATGAAAGCATTTACTGTCCAAGATTTGTCTGCTATGAACCTTTGGTTGGGAGGTGATGATGCCCCGCTAATTGGTGATAAGGAAGAGGAAGAAGAGGAAGAAGATGATGAAGGAAATGAAGAGCAACAACAACAAGGTGGAGAGGGCGTTCAACGTGGTGGACCCGTGATCATGGATTGGGAATCTACAAGAGCCTTTCATATGCAATTGTACCAAGAAGAAATGGCGTTTCTACAAGCCCATAACACAATTCAATATGAGGAATTGCACGGGTAAGAGAAACGGTGGAGCACAACACGAGAATGATTGAGGAGCTCCAAGCACAATTGGCTAAAAAATTCCATCCACCATCATATAGAGACCAATGAAGGAATCCACCACTCTAAGGCCAAAGAAAGGAAGAGATTTGAACAAAGAAAATACAATGATTGAATGATGTTTGTTTGAGATGTGTCCCACTAAAGTCTAAAACATTAGCTTCCCTACGCGTGGGGTTTCAACATACATTTCTTTATTTTTCATGCAACTTACCGCTTTTTGTAGGAAAAGGGAAGAACCAAAGAGCAAGCCAAGAAAATGAATTATGAGGAAGCAAGCACTAGCCGAACAAGGGCTAGAGCACAACCACCACAAGTTGATCCTAATGCAAGAAGAACAAGGGTCCTCCGATGCTTAACTCATGAACAATTGGCGCTTGTGGATGTGTATAAGTCAAAGAATTTAATTGGAGGGAAATATTTTGAACCGAGTGTGCTAAGAGAATTCGGTTGCGAAGACATGGTAAATCAGTTGCTAAGACACCCGCAATGGAGCAAAGTATTCGAATGGAGAGGGCCGACATATACCCCAGTTACCTACGAGTTTCCTGCTTCCTTGAACATATAGAAAGAGCCAAACAATGCCAGGAAATCCATTTCTTATATGCTTTTCGGGAAGAGATATAATCGCTCTGTTGATTAGCTAGCTTTGATACTTGGGTTACTTACGCGTGATGAGATAACCATGCCTTACTTCCGGAGGTACCATGTGGAGTTTGATTCCGATAGAGATGTAGCGACCCATATTACGAAAGATACGAAGTATAAATCTAGCAACTTGAAGGCAAGAAAGATCCGAATGAATCATCTCAAGACAATCCGACTTAATTTAGCAATCAACTTGTTCGAAAGGAAAACAATTTTGAACAAGCCCTACCGGCAAGATTTGTTTTACACGTGGAGTATGGAGATGGAAGCAGATGTCAACATGGGAGTCCAAGTGAAGAAGTGGCTTGCCTCTCAAAATAAGCCCAATGTTCAATCCATTTTTATTGGACCGTTGGTAACAGAGTTATGCCTAGGATTAGGGCTTGATGCGAATCTTACAGTTGAGAAAGTTGAAACCGAGATGAAAGCATTTATCGCCCAAGATTTGTTTGCTATAAACCTTTGGTTGGGAGGTGATGATGCCCCGCTAATTGGTGATAAGGAAGAGGAAGAAGAGGAAGAAGATGATGAAGGAAATGAAGGGCAACAACAACAAGGTGGAGAGGTTGTTCAACATGATGGACCCGTGATGATGGATTGGGAATCTACAAGAGCCTTTCATATGAAATTGAACCACGAACAAATAGCGTTTCTACAAGCCCATAGCACAAGGCAAGATGAGGAATTGCACGGGTAAGCGAAGCGGTGGAGCATAAAACGAGAATGATTGTAACCCTCGTCTATTCCGATAAGTTTATGGTTCGAAAAATATTTTTTTTTAGGCTATGACATTTATGAGATGATCTCTCCGTACTTCAGAAGGATTTTTATAAGTGAGACTAGTTATTAATAAACTGCGATCTACGTACCGGTCACGAATCGTAAAATTTTTGAGGATGTATATACAGTTCGAATTTCCCTAAGAAATGGATTATTAAGCATGGTACGATTAAGTCTGAACTTCCTATTTAGTTCAAGTGAGAATTAAATGGACTGTAAGAGTGAATTTGTTACGAACCTTCGTACCACTGTATTTCGCGAGATACCGGAAAATTCCCGATTTTAGCAGTTAATGACGGGATTATTTTTAGAATAAATTTGGTATTAGAATTTTCCCGAATTAAGTTATAATCCTCCGAACCTTTATCTGATTTAATCCTAAACTGGCAAAATAAATTCTACTCTTCATGGGATACCATAGAATTGTGACAAGTGTCACAACAATTACCACATGGTAATTAAATAGTGATTTGTCATAAGAAGTATGGGATGATCATACTTGTTAACTTAAGCTTCAAGCTATCTTTCCCATCACTCTCTCTCTCATTTTCGAAAATAGAAGGGGAAAAGAGGAGGAAGAACATTTCATTCTTCTACTTTGTGATCCAAGAACTCCATAGCTATTTTCTTCAACTCAAGTGCTTCCATAAAAGGATCTTTGGTGAAAGTTTTGGAGGAGTAAATCACAACTTGTCTACGGTAGTAAAACCTACTTGGGAGGTAAGGAATCCCTTAAGTTAGTTTAGTCACTTGGAAATGAACAAATGCTAGTAAAATATGTGACTAGGAATTTTATGTGAAAATCATGTGTTAAGCTTGTGGATCTACTAGTTGGCTCAAGAAACTACACTTTGAATTTTTGGTAATTTTTGTATACGTGCTCATGACTAATTTATGCATGTATATGTTGTATTTATGTCCATATAGGCTTATACTTGTGAAAATAGGGGAAAATCGAGGCATTGCAACCCAGTTTTTGCTGCCCGAAGTTGGCAGATCCGGATGGACGCGGCCGTGGACGCGCGTCCACCGCGCGTCCATCGGCGTCCAACGTTTTGGCGTCACGGCCAAAAGACCAGACGCGACCACGGACGCGCGTCCGTGGGTGTTCAATGTTTCGGCGTCAAGCCGAACGGGCGGACGCGGATCCGTTTTCGACCGAACTTTCTTCCGATGTTTTTGCTCCTGAATGTTGTGATGTTTGGAAGGCCTACGGGCAACCGAGTCAATTTTGAAAGTTCAAATATTATTTTGTAAATTATGTTCATCAATTTGGAGAAAAACCGTGCTTTTTAAGAAATAAGCGTGACCCTTATCACTTGGGAATTTTATGGTGAAAAGTCATTGGCAAACATGAGTATTTTGGAAATATATTTGGATAAGAAATGATTGTTTTGGGTCATCATGTGAAAATACTAATTAAACCCAAGGAAAGAAAGAATGTTTTGAAAACCTTAGTTTCTGGATAATGTTATTGAGATGTTTGACATGCGGGAGGCTTGTGAGCCGGGGCCCGGAAGTTGTTGAGATGTTTAACTTTGCGGGAGGCTTGTGAGCCGTGGTCAAGAAGTTATTGAGATGCTGACTTTACGGGAGGCTTGTGAGCCGTGGCCCGGAAGTTATTGAGATGTTTGACTTTACGGGAGGCTTGTGAGACGTGGCCCGGAAGTTATTGAGATGCTGACTTTACGGGAGGCTTGTGAGCCGTGGCCCGGAAGTTATTAAGATGTTTAACTTTACGGGAGGCTTGTGAGCCGTGGCCCGGAAGTTATTGAGATGCTGACTTTACGGGAGGCTTGTGAGCCGTGGCCCGGAAGTTATTGAGATGCTAACTTTACGGGAGGCCTGTGAGCCGTGGCCCGGAAGTTATCGAGATGTTTGACTTGCGGGAGGCTTGTGAGCCGCGGCCCGGAAGTTATTGAGATGTTTAACTTTGCGGGAGGCCTGTGAGCCGTGGCCCGGAAGTTATTGAGATGTTTAACTTTGCGGGAGGCCTTTGAGCCGTGGCTCGGAAGTTATTGAGATGTTCGACTTGCGGGAGGCTTGTGAGCCGCGGCCCGGAAGTTATTGAAATGTTCGACTTGCGGGAGGCTTGTGAGCCGCGGGCCGAGGTTCTTGAAAATATTCCGAGAATACCATACACTTATCCAGGGGGAAACTAAGTAAATTTTACTAACTATGAAAATCTAGTTACTCCGTAACTATGTCGAAGAATAAAATGTCACGAGTCTTGAACAGTAAAGTGTGTGTGTTGTTGAACTCTCTATTTTGAGTTAAATGATGGAAATTCTCGGAAACGAAAAGTATTATATGCTGTTGCAACTCGTATACTCTACTATACTTTCTTTTGTTGATAATCTGGTTGCAGGTAGATTTTCAACTTATGGGTAAAGCTACAGTTTTCTGAGAATTATGTTTTTCGAAACCTTTGTTTACTTTTGGGTGACAATGGATTTCCTTACTTAGCCGTCGTGCTAACTACACTTCATTGTGTCCTTTATTAGATGCAATCTAGCGTGGGCCCTTGTGGCCGATGAGCTCTGAATAGGATGAGAGTCGAGGTTGAAGACTACACTATCCTAGAATAGACACCCTGGAAGGTTTATTTCCATATGTAGACTTTTGGATGTTGATATGGTTCTTTGAGGTTGTAAGTTTAGCCTTAGCATTTGGGTATAGGAGAGATACCTAAGTGTGGCGGTAACACCCAGTTTTCTGCTGGTTAGATGCTTCCGCAATGTATTGTATCATTAGGGATTTTGTAATAAATCCAAGAGGTGAAAATTGGGGTATTACAAAGTTGTATCAGAGCTTTAGGTTGTGAGATCTTTGTCATGGGCAATAGAGTTTGGTAAGCTCTGTTACATAGTGGAGATCAGAGCTTAGGATTTTAGATCCTTGCTATCGATAATAGAATTGGTGAAGCTCTGTTACAAAGTGGAATCTATCAGAGCTTAAGGTTATAAGTTCTTGGAAACAGAGTTTGGTACGCTCTGTTATAAATTGGTATTAAGGCGGTTCGAATCTTTGGAGGTTAGATTGGAGCCTAGGCTGTGAAATCTTTGTAAGATGTGACATCTTTGTTATAAGCTTCGGACTTGAGATCATTGTTATCGATAATAGAGTTCGGTACGCTCTGTTACGAGTGAGCTTAAGGTTATAAGATCTTGGAATCAAAGCTTAAGGTTATAAGCTCTGTTACAAAGTCTATTCAAAATTTATTTTACCCCAAATCAAAATATTTAATATGTGCTTATGTGATATTATGTTTAAATGATTTTGTGAAAATATGAGTACATGTCTATTGAAATTATTTGATGTGAATACATATCGTTTGCTCTTGTATTTGTTAGTGAAATTATTAGATTTATAGAGATTATGATAAGTAATGAAATTATGATATTGAAGAGATTTGGTGATGAAATTATTGGTATATAGATTATGAAAAGGAAAATATTGGTATGTGGATATTATGAATATGAAGGTTATAGACATAAGATATGACGTTGAATGAGTAATTTTGGGTTATAGATGTAAGATAGGATATTTTGAAGGATATGGTTATTTATATATTTTGTCCCGAAGGGTGGTGATACTTGGAGGTTTTGAAGTATCCTTTATGTCTATTATTATTATGATTATGATTATGATGATGAAAGTTATTGAGATCTCTCTATTTGGTTTTGGCCACCGGTTCGTGGATTCGTCTGGTTGGTTCGGTATTGGTTTGGAAGTTGAAACCTTCCATTTGGAATCCATTCCTCCTTGATATTTTATATAATACCTATTTTTTGGTATATGAAAAGTTTAATCAATTATTTGAAGAATTATCTTTGGTGGTTATTGTGAGAGTTTGGGTACTCTCTATTTGGTGGTTATTTTGAAAGATTGAGATTATCTTTTTGGTATTTATTTTGAGATAATGGAATTATCCTTTGGATGTTTTGAGATATTGGAATTATCTATTTGATAATTATTTTGAGATATTGGAGTTATTCTTTTGGTATTTATTTTGAGAGTTGGAAATCTCTCTATTGGTGAATAAGTTTTGGTTTAAAGGAATTTTGAGTAGTGATGATATTATGATATGTATTGAGGAAATTGTTATATGGAAATATTGATATAAAGATTGTATATGGTGAATCTTGAGGAAATAGTTGATTATGAAATAGGCAATGACCTTATCTCCTGGAAATTTTATAGATATTTTTGGTATGCATTTTTATACATATTTGAATGTGTATGATTTCCTCAAGATATACTTCTAAATGGATTAAAGGTAATTTATATTGATGAGATTAAAAATGCCATGTTAAGGGGTTGAAATTTATTATGTGGAAAAGTATGTGCTCCAAAGTAATATCAAAAGCTATTCGAACCTTGGGAAGCTTAGGCTATGAAATGTTGGAAATAAGAAAGTCTTAGAGCCTAAGCTGATAATTTTGGAGATAAGAATTAAGTGATGATCTACTTTGAATCCATGGATAACAAGAAGGAAGTTTCGGGGACGAAACTATTTTAAGGGGGGAAGACTGTAACCCCTCGTCTATTCCGATAAGTTTATGGTTCGAAAAATATATTTTTTTTAGGCTATGACATTTATGAGATGATCTCTCGGTACTTCAGAAGGATTTTTATAAGTGAGACTAGTTATTAATAAACTTCGATCTACGTACCGGTCACGAACCGTAAAATTTTTGAGGATGTATATACAGTTCGAATTTCCCTAAGAAATGGATTATTAAGCATGGTACGATTAAGTCTGAACTTCCTATTTTGTTCAAGTGAGAATTAAACGGGACTGTAAGAGTGAATTTGTTACGAACCTTCGTACCACTGTATTTCGCGAGATACCGGAAAATTCCCGATTTTAGCAGTTAATGACGGGATTATTTTTAGAATAATTTTGGTATTAGAACTTTCCCGAATTAAGTTATAATCCTCCGAACCTTTATCTGATTTAATCCCAAACTAGCAAAATAAATTCTACTCTTCATGGGATACCATAGAATTGTGACAAGTGTCACAACAATTACCACATGGTAATTAAATAGTGATTTGTCATAAGAAGTATGGGATGATCATACTTGTTAACTTAAGCTTCAAGCTATCTTTCCCATCACTCTCTCTCTCATTTTCGAAAATAGAAGGGGAAAAGAGGAGGAAGAACATTTCATTCTTCTACTTTGTGATCCAAGAACTCCATAGCTATTTTCTTCAACTCAAGTGCTTCCATAAAAGGATCTTCGGTGAAAGTTTTGGAGGAGGAAATCACAACTTGTCTACGGTAGTAAAACCTACTTGGGAGGTAAGGAATCCCTTAAGTTGGTTTAGTCACTTGGAAATGAACAAATGCTAGTAAAATATGTGACTAGGAATTTTATGTGAAAATCATGTGTTAAGCTTGTGGATCTACTAGTTGGCTCAAGAAACTACACTTTGAATTTTTGGTAATTTTTGTATACGTGCTCATGACTAATTTATGCATGTATATGTTGTGTTTATGTCCATATAGGCTTATACTTGTGAAAATAGAGGAAAATCGAGGCGTTGCAACCCAGTTTTTGCTGCCCGAAGTTGGCAGATCCGGATGGACGCGGCCGTCCACCGCGCGTCCAACGTTTCGGCGTCACGGTCGAAAGGCCAGACGCGACCACGGACGCGCGTCCGCTGCGCGTCCGCTGCGCGTTCGTGGGTGTCCAATGTTTCGGCGTCAAGCCGAACGGGCGGACGCGGCCCGGACGCGCGCGTCCGCCGTGCGTCCGGCGCTGCGGACATCCGCGAGCCTGCGCGACGCGATCCGTTTTCGACCGAACTTTCTTCCGATGTTTTTGCTCCTGAATGTTGTGATGTTTGGAAGGCCTACGGGCAACCGAGTCAATTTTGAAAGTTCAAATATTATTTTGTAAATTATGTTCATCAATTTGGAGAAAAACCGTGCTTTTTAAGAAATAAGCGTGACCCTTATCACTTGGGAATTTTATGGTGAAAAGTCATTGGCAAACATGAGTATTTTGGAAATATATTTGGATAAGAAATGATTGTTTTGGGTCATCATGTGAAAATACTAATTAAACCTTATTGAGATGTTTGACTTGCGGGAGGCTTGTGAGCCGGGGCCCGGAAGTTGTTGAGATGTTTAACTTTGCGGGAGGCTTGTGAGCCGTGGGCCGGAAGTTATTGAGATGCTGACTTTACGGGAGGCTTGTGAGCCGTGGCCTGGAAGTTATTGAGATGTTTGACTTTACGGGAGGCTTGTGAGCCGTGGCCCGGAAGTTACTGAGATGCTGACTTTACGGGAGGCTTGTGAGCCGTGGCCCGGAAGTTATTGAGATGTTTAACTTTACGGGAGGCTTGTGAGCCATGGCCCAGAAGTTATTGAGATGCTGACTTTACGGGAGGCTTGTGAGCCGTGGCCCGGAAGTTATTGAGATGTTGACTTGCGGGAGGCTTGTGAGCCGGGCCCGAAGTTGTTGAAATGTTTGACCTGCGGGAGGCATGAGTGCCGCGGCCCGAGGTTCTTGAAAATATTCCGAGAATACCATACACTTATCCAGGGGGAAACTAAGTAAATTTTACTAACTATGAAAATCTAGTTACTCCGTAACTATGTCGAAGAATAAAATGTCACGAGTCTTGAACAGTAAAGTGTGTGTGTTGTTGAACTCTCTATTTTGAGTTAAATGATGGAAATTCTCGGAAATGAAAAGTATTATATGCTGTTGCAACTCGTATACGCTACTATACTTTCTTTTGTTGATAATCTGGTTGCAGTAGATTTTCAAACTGACTATCTACGTATCTCTAAATGGAGGAATAAGGAGGGTTTAGGGATCGATCACTCAGGGGGAAGATCCTTAACCACAGGAATGCTTAGATGGAGGAATAAGGAGGTTTAGGGATCAATCACTCAGGGGGAAGATCCTTAAACTAGCAAAGTCGAGAGTTTACCTTCGAGAGGTAAAACTAATGAGCTCAACGGATATATGTGGAACAGCTAACTTTGGACATTAATGTTAGCCACGTGATCTTCGGTTACTGACGGTTTTCCCTTGTTTTAGGGCACTATCTTGATAGTGGGCGCATGCTCATAAAAGGTATCTTAACTTATAAAACCCAACCTTAAACCGTCCCATACTCTTTCCCAAAATACCCTTACCTCAAGTTACACGCTGACCGTTATAAGGGTTATCTCCGACCTTTCAATTCTTTCAAATTAATCGAGATCTCAAGTCGGGTCGACCCATATCCACAAGATATAAAAGCCAAATCCATCATCCTTACCCGGATTCAAGCTCAATCCGAATACCCAAAATCCCCAAATTACATACACTGTGCACATTCCCTCCAAAACATCAAAGTTTTCATCAATGGCGTCCGAAACTTCAACCTCAACTTCATCTTCCGACGCATACCAGAGGGAACTGGAACACATACGCTCTCAAATCAAGCAAGTCAAGGGGGGGAAGCATCCTTGACAGAAATGGTTTCGTTGCTCACTCGACGAACCCAACGATGGCGGAGAAAGTCCTGAAGAAGTTCGAAAAAGCAGGACTTATGAAATACATGACACACGACTACCAAACCATTCATGAACTCGACTTCACTGAATGGTTCGCGAATGCCAAGGTCACGAAGGGCAAAATAGAGAATCGGTTCAATGAGATCCATATCACGACCTCTGTTGGTGACCTTAGAGCGGCATTCGACTTCGCGACGTCGGAGGAAGCAGTCCAGCACCTCTCGGATTACGACTTGGACAAGCAAGCTTTTTGGGATAAAATCCGACTGGAGACTGCACCGCCCAGAGCATCCTCTGCCCTCCGCAAGTTCCACCTAAAGGAGAGGTTTGCTCTTGCTGCCGACCTTATCATGAAATTCGTGCTCGGCAAGGTGTCTGGAACTGATGAGATTAATCTGGACATCCTCAAAATCCTCCACGCCATCTGGACAACAACAAAATGGACTGGGCACATATCATCTTCAATTTCCTTCAACAGCAAGTGCAGAGCTCAGTCTCCAACACCAACCTGACGATCAGTAAAAAGGTTGGTTTCGGTTTTGTTGTTCAATACCTTTTAAGTCTGAAGGGCTTAGAACTGAGGAAGGGCGAGAGGTTCATCGGAATACCTATATGGGTAGGACGAAATCTCAAGCTCCAAAGGCTAAAGGTGTTAAGGTCACACCTTCTCCCTCAAAGCCTAAAGGAAGGGGCAAAAGGAAAGCCCCAGCCAAGGAGAAGGAATCTGATGGTGAGCCTCTGGATACCCTGATCAAGAGGTTGCCTTGCCAAAGAGGGCTAAAAAAGCCAAAACTATCACTCAAATTCGAGAGGTAAAATGAATCAATCTTGTCTCCGTATCGCAATCTGTGTTCGAAAGGTAGTTCGAGAGGTACATGTTCAGTTTGCCTATTTGTGTTATGTCTCGAAGAAGGGTAGTTCGAGAGATCACTTCGAAAGATATCAAACTGACTATCTACGTATCTCTAAATGGAGGAATAAGGAGGGTTAGGGATCGATCACTCAGGGGGAAGATCCTTAACCACAGGAATGCTTAGATGGAGGAATAAGGAGGTTTAGGGATCAATCACTCAGGGGGAAGATCCTTAAACTAGCAAAGTCGAGAGTTTACCTTCGAGAGGTAAAACTAATGAGCTCAACGGATATATGTGGAACAGCTAACTTTGGACATTAATGTTAGCCACGTGATCTTCGGTTACTGACGGTTTTCCCTTGTTTTAGGGCACTATCTTGATTAGTGGGCGCATGCTCATAAAAGGTATCTTAACTTATAAAACCCAACCTTAAACCGTCCCATACTCTTTCCCAAAAATACCCTTACCTCAAGTTACACGCTGACCGTTATAAGGGTTATCTCCGACCTTTCAATTCTTTCAAATTAATCGAGATCTCAAGTCGGGTCGACCCATATCCACAAGATATAAAAGCCAAATCCATCATCCTTACCCGGATTCAAGCTCAATCCGAATACCCAAAATCCCCAAATTACATACACTGTGCACATTCCCTCCAAAACATCAAAGTTTTCATCAATGGCGTCCGAAACTTCAACCTCAACTTCATCTTCCGACGCATACCAGAGGGAACTGGAACACATACGCTCTCAAATCAAGCAAGTCAAGGTGGGAAGCATCCTTGACAGAAATGGTTTCGTTGCTCACTCGACGAACCCAACGATGGCGGAGAAAGTCCTGAAGAAGTTCGAAAAAGCAGGACTTATGAAATACATGACACACGACTACCAAACCATTCATGAACTCGACTTCACTGAATGGTTCGCGAATGCCAAGGTCACGAAGGGCAAAATAGAGAATCGGTTCAATGAGATCCATATCACGACCTCTGTTGGTGACCTTAGAGCGGCATTCGACTTCGCGACGTCGGAGGAAGCAGTCCAGCACCTCTCGGATTACGACTTGGACAAGCAAGCTTTTTGGGATAAAATCCGACTGGAGACTGCACCGCCCAGAGCATCCTCTGCCCTCCGCAAGTTCCACCTAAAGGAGAGGTTTGCTCTTGCTGCCGACCTTATCATGAAATTCGTGCTCGGCAAGGTGTCTGGAACTGATGAGATTAATCTGGACATCCTCAAAATCCTCCACGCCATCTGGACCAACAACAAAATGGACTAGGCACATATCATCTTCAATTTCCTTCAACAGCAAGTGCAGAGCTCAGTCTCCAACACCAACCTGACGATCAGTAAAAAGGTTGGTTTCGGTTTTGTTGTTCAATACCTTTTAAGTCTGAAGGGCTTAGAACTGAGGGAAGGGCGAGAGGTTCATCGGAATACCTATATGGGTAGGACGAAATCTCAAGCTCCAAAGGCTAAAGGTGTTAAGGTCACACCTTCTCCCTCAAAGCCTAAAGGAAGGGGCAAAAGGAAAGCCCCAGCCAAGGAGAAGGAATCTGATGGTGAGCCTCTGGATACCCTGATCAAGAGGATTGCCTTGCCAAAGAGGGCTAAAAAAGCCAAAACTATCACTCAAATTCGAGAGGTAACACCTTCAGCAATCCAAGTACCATTCGAAGACAGGGCACAAGCCTAGGGGGAACCTCAGGCTACACTGGCCACTGAGGTTGAGAGAATGCCCCCTACCAGGTCCCTGTCAGGAGCTTTCTGTGTTGATCTACATGCTGATGATGGTGCTGAGGGTGCTGATGAGTCTGTAGTTGAGCCTCGAGAGGAGGTTCGAGAGATTGAAGGTACTGGGATCAGTGATCCAGTACAGGCAGATGTTGTGGAACCACGACAGGTGGTTCGAGAGATAACTGCTCCAGCAGCTGAAGTTCAAGACTATTTCGAATCTGCTGATGCTGAACAGGGCACTATGGTCAGGGACCCAGTGCAATGGGCTCATAATATTGAGTTAACGCCCACTGAATCTGCTCAAATTGATAGATCAGTTGCTCAAGCAATAGCAGATGTTAGATTGGAAAATGATCTCTCGGATAACGATCGAGAGATCACTGAACCGACTGTGGAAGACATTTCTACTACAGAGATTCTGTCTGACGGGCAGAATGATGGAGATGAAGAGGTCACTACTCAGTTGGGAGTTGCAGCTGCACCTATGATCGATGGTTTCTCCAGGGTACTCAGATGGATTAACTGGAGAACAGGTCCATTTCACCAACTGATAGCACAAGCAGCAGAAATGGAGACAGAAGAACAGTTTGCTCTCCAGTGGTTGGGAATATCTGAAATCCCAGCTCATGAACTTTTAGAAATCTTGGGAGAACTGATAAAGGGAAGGGCATAGCTGCTGATGAAACAGAGGTTGAGCCTGAGGAAGATCCAGAACTTGATGCCCAATTTCGAGAAGATATCAGGCTCGCCACTGCTATATCCTTGGGACAGACTGTAGACCACACGAGAGGTCCAGGAGAGACCTCTGGGGTTGCTCGAGATGATACTGAAACTCCAATTCCAACGGCAGCAATCCCCCTGTCCCAAGTAAATGACTCCGCTCTGGACGATCAGGTAGCTTCTTCGAGAGGTGAATCCGAGACCTCTGAAGCACTTGAGGTGGCCCCTAACACTGTTCTTCTTTTGCCACCACCTGAGTCCACACCCTCGAATGACACCGATGAAGCACAGACAGTTCGAGAGGGTGACATACCGTTGCTCCAACTCCCAGGCTTTCCCATCGATATGGAACTGCCTTCACCATTCCTACTACCAGATGACACAGCATCAACCTTTGTAGCTAGGATGGTTGAAAGAGAAAGGTGGAGTGCACCAGCTGCTCCTGAAACAATAGTGACTCCTGACTCGCCTGAGCAAGCTGAGGTGTGATCTGATGAGCAACGAGAGCAGAATGTCCTAAGTCCTGCTGGTTCGAGAGGTACTGAGGAGGACGATGCGACCATCGAAGGTGGAAACAGGGAAGCACCTATCGACACTTCGTCTCCAACCCCACCAGCAGATGACCAAGTTCCCAGCACTGGTTCGAGAGGTGACGCTGAGGGGGAACTTCTATTGGATGGAAACCGGGAAGC
>NC_044926.1:15817500-15818191 GCF_003576645.1 Ipomoea triloba | reverse complement strand
ATGGAGGAATAAGGAGGGTTAGGGATCGATCACTCAGGGGGAAGATCCTTAACCACAGGAATGCTTAGATGGAGGAATAAGGAGGTTTAGGGATCAATCACTCAGGGGGAAGATCCTTAAACTAGCAAAGTCGAGAGTTTACCTTCGAGAGGTAAAACTAATGAGCTCAACGGATATATGTGGAACAGCTAACTTTGGACATTAATGTTAGCCACGTGATCTTCGGTTACTGACGGTTTTCCCTTGTTTTAGGGCACTATCTTGATTAGTGGGCGCATGCTCATAAAAGGTATCTTAACTTATAAAACCCAACCTTAAACCGTCCCATACTCTTTCCCAAAAATACCCTTACCTCAAGTTACACGCTGACCGTTATAAGGGTTATCTCCGACCTTTCAATTCTTTCAAATTAATCGAGATCTCAAGTCGGGTCAGACTGTCAACCCTACCCACATATCCGACCCATATCCACAAGATATAAAAGCCAAATCCATCATCCTTACCCGGATTCAAGCTCAATCCGAATACCCAAAATTCCCAAATTACATACACTGTGCACATTCCCTCCAAAACATCAAAGTTTTCATCAATGGCGTCCGAAACTTCAACCTCAACTTCATCTTCCGACGCATACCAGAGGGAACTAGAACACATACGCTCTCAAATCAAGCAAGTCAAGGCGGGAAGCATC
>NC_044926.1:15814547-15817247 GCF_003576645.1 Ipomoea triloba | reverse complement strand
ATGGTTTCGTTGCTCACTCGACGAACCCAACGATGGCGGAGAAAGTCCTGAAGAAGTTCGAAAAAGCAGGACTTATGAAATACATGACACACGACTACCAAACCATTCATGAACTCGACTTCACTGAATGGTTCGCGAATGCCAAGGTCACGAAGGGAAAAATAGAGAGTCGGTTCAATGAGATCCATATCACGACCTCTGTTGGTGACCTCAGAGCGGCATTCGACTTCGCGACGTCGGAGGAAGCAGTCCAGCACCTCTCGGATTACGACTTGGACAAGCAAGCTTTTTGGGATAAAATCCGACTGGAGACTGCACCGCCCAGAGCATCCTCTGCCCTCCGCAAGTTCCACCTAAAGGAGAGGTTTGCTCTTGCTGCCGACCTTATCATGAAATTCGTGCTCGGCAAGGTGTCTGGAACTGATGAGATTAATCTGGACATCCTCAAAATCCTCCACGCCATCTGGAACAACAACAAAATGGACTGGGCACATATCATCTTCAATTTCCTTCAACAGCAAGTGCAGAGCTCAGTCTCCAACACCAACCTGACGATCAGTAAAAAGGTTGGTTTCGGTTTTGTTGTTCAATACCTTTTAAGTCTGAAGGNTCAATTTCCTTCAACAGCAAGTGCAGAGCTCAGTCTCCAACAACAACCTGACGATCAGTAAAAAGGTTGGTTTCGGTTTTGTTGTTCAATACCTTTTAAGTCTGAAGGGCTTAGAACTGAGGGAAGGGCGAGAGGTTCATCGGAATACCTATATGGGTAGGACGAAATCTCAAGCTCCAAAGGCTAAAGGTGTTAAGGTCACACCTTCTCCCTCAAAGCCTAAAGGAAGGGGCAAAAGGAAAGCCCCAGCCAAGGAGAAGGAATCTGATGGTGAGCCTCTGGATACCCTGATCAAGAGGGTTGCCTTGCCAAAGAGGGCTAAAAAAGCCAAAACTATCACTCAAATTCGAGAGGTAACACCTTCAGCAATCCAAGTACCATTCGAAGACAGGGCACAAGCCCAGGGGGAACCTCAGGCTACACTGGCCACTGAGGTTGAGAGAATGCCCCCTACCAGGTCCCTGTCAGGAGCTTTCTGTGTTGATCTACATGCTGATGATGGTGCTGAGGGTGCTGATGAGTCTGTAGTTGAGCCTCGAGAGGAGGTTCGAGAGATTGAAGGTACTGGGATCAGTGATCCAGTACAGGCAGATGTTGTGGAACCACGATAGGTGGTTCGAGAGATAACTGCTCCAGCAGCTGAAGTTCAAGACTATTTCGAATCTGCTGATGCTGAACAGGGCACTATGGTCAGGGACCCAGTGCAATGGGCTCATAATGTTGAGTTAACGCCCACTGAATCTGCTCAAATTGATAGATCAGTTGCTCAAGCAATAGCAGATGTCAGATTGGAAAATGATCTCTCGGATAACGATCGAGAGATCACTGAACCGACTGTGGAAGCCATTTCTACTACAGAGATTCTGTCTGACGGGCAGAATGATGGAGATGAAGAGGTCACTACTCAGTTGGGAGTTGCAGCTGCACCTATGATCGATGGTTTCTCCAGGGCACTCAGATGGATTAACTGGAGAACAGGTCCATTTCACCAACTGATAGCACAGGCAGCAGAAATGGAGACAGAAGAACAGTTTGCTCTCCAGTGGTTGGGAATATCTGAAATCTCAGCTCATGAACTTTTTGACCTTGCCCATGAAATGAATGCAACCAAGAGAAATCTTGGGAGAACTGATAAAGGGAAGGGCATAGCTGCTGATGAAACAGAGGTTGAGCCTGAGGAGGACCCAGAACTTGATGCCCAATTTCGAGAAGATATCAGGCTCGCCACTGCTATATCCTTGGGACAGACTGTAGAACACACGAGAGGTCCAGGAGAGACCTCTGGGGTTGCTCGAGATGATACTAAAACTCCAATTCCAACGGCAGCAATCCCCCTGTCCCAAGTAAATGACTCCGCTCTGGACGATCAGGTAGCTTCTTCGAGAGGTGAATCCGAGACCTCTGAAGCACTTGAGGTGGCTCCTAACACTGTTCTTCTTTTGCCACCACCTGAGTCCACTCCCTCGAATGACACCGATGAAGCACAGACAGTTCGAGAGGGTGACATACCGTTGCTCCAACTCCCAGGCTTTCCCATCGATATGGAACTGCCTTCACCATTCCTACTACCAGATGACACAGCATCAACCTTTGTAGCTAGGATGGTTGAAAGAGAAAGGTGGAGTGCACCAGCTGCTCCTGAAACAATAGTGACTCCTGACTCGCCTGAGCAAGCTGAGGTGCGATCTGATGAGCAACGAGAGCAGAATGTCCCAAGTCCTGCTGGTTCGAGAGGTACTGAGGAGGACGATGCGACCATCGAAGGTGGAAACAGGGAAGCACCTGTCGACACTTCGTCTCCAACCCCACCAGCAGATGACCAAGTTCCCAGCACTGGTTCGAGAGGTGACGCTGAGGGGGAACTTCTATTGGATGGAAACCGGGAAGCGTCCAATACAGAAGATCCCTCCCTGGCTAATCCAGTCCCAACAGTTGCTGAAGCTGAGGCTCCAGGTTCGAGAGGTGAAGAGCAAGAAGTGATCCAGCCCTCAGGTGGAAACCGGGAAGCGCCTGACATGGAGCTACCTTCGCGCTCTGAACCCAGTGTCCCTGCTGGTCCTCAGGAACTAAATCGAGAGGTGGACTCGCAA
>NC_044926.1:15802674-15808134 GCF_003576645.1 Ipomoea triloba | reverse complement strand
AAGTATCACTTCATCCGAGACCATGTTGAGAAAAAGGATATAACTTTGGAATACGTTGCAACGGAGGAGCAACTAGCATATATTTTCACAAAAGCGTTATGTGAAAATAGATTCTCTCAACTAAGGTTAGAATTGGAAATGATAGAATTGGGGTGAATAATCAAATCTTATCTTCTTGTATTAAGTGCCATGAACTGTTTCGCATGAGAGGAGCGGTTTCATCAACTTTATGGCAGCCTTGGAGTTACACAGCATTAAATGATCATTCATACAGCATCCCGTGACTCTACAGTGTTAACTTTTTGGGCTATAAATAGAGGGTTTCCTTCAGCAGTTTATGTCATCGACTTCTTCATGGAGAAGAAGAAAGGAAAAGACGATGTACCGTTCTGGTATAGAGGAAGGAAATCAGCAACCAAGTCCAAAGACTTCCAAGGAGAAAACTATCCAGAATCGAATAAGGGTGAACAGATTGCGGAGCTTCCTGATAATCCAAGCAAGCATTCTATTCCCATCCAAGGTGAATGGATCCCCAAATGCGAGGAGATCCACAACGATGGGATACTGGAGTCAGGAGAAGAGTCCCGTATAAGTGGGACTCCTACAGCTGCACATTCTGGTAAAGGAACTCCCTCAACCAAATGGAGAACCAAGGGAAGGGGAGATGAAGCCTGTGAGGAAGGTAGCAGCAGAGAGAAGGACAAGAAGGAGTAGCCACCTCTAGTTCTGTTATTAGGATAAATAGGACTTTAGATGGCTAGTTCTTGTTCTAACGATTTGATTCCTATTAGGCTGTCCAAGGCCAAACAAAAGTTTCTATGGAATCTAATAGGATATTGATTCATATGTAATGTTTTCGAAAATCACTAAATGAACTTAAGGAAATGTTCCAAGTGATATCTTTTGATGAATCAATCTTGTCTCCGTATCGCAATCTGTGTTCGAAAGGTAGTTCGAGAGGTACATGTTCAGTTTGCCTATTTGTGTTATGTAGTTCGAGAGATCACTTCGAAAGATATCAAACTGACTATCTACGTATCTCTAAATGGAGGAATAAGGAGGGTTAGGGATCGATCACTCAGGGGGAAGATCCTTAACCACAGGAATGCTTAGATGGAGGAATAAGGAGGTTTAGGGATCAATCACTCAGGGGGAAGATCCTTAAACTAGCAAAGTCGAGAGTTTACCTTCGAGAGGTAAAACTAATGAGCTCAACGGATATATGTGGAACAGCTAACTTTGGACATTAATGTTAGCCACGTGGTCTTCGGTTACTGACGGTTTTCCCTTGTTTTAGGGCACTATCTTGATTAGTGGGCGCATGCTCATAAAAGGTATCTTAACTTATAAAACCCAACCTTAAACCGTCCCATACTCTTTCCCAAAAATACCCTTACCTCAAGTTACACGCTGACCGTTATAAGGGTTATCTCCGACCTTTCAATTCTTTCAAATTAATCGAGATCTCAAGTCGGGTCAGACTGTCAACCCTACCCACATATCCGACCCATATCCACAAGATATAAAAGCCAAATCCATCATCCTTACCCGGATTCAAGCTCAATCCGAATACCCAAAATCCCCAAATTACATACACTGTGCACATTCCCTCCAAAACATCAAAGTTTTCATCAATGGCGTCCGAAACTTCAACCTCAACTTCAGCTTCCGACGCATACCAGAGGAAACTAGAACACATACGCTCTCAAATCAAGCAAGTCAAGGCGGGAAGCATCCTTGACAGAAATGGTTTCGTTGCTCACTCGACGAACCCAACGATGGCGGAGAAAGTCCTGAAGAAGTTCGAAAAAGCAGGACTTATGAAATACATGACACACGACTACCAAACCATTCATGAACTCGACTTCACTGAATGGTTCGCGAATGCCAAGGTCACGAAGGGCAAAATAGAGAGTCAGTTCAATGAGATCCATATCACGACCTCTGTTGGTGACCTCAGAGCGGCATTCGACTTCGCGACGTCGGAGGAAGCAGTCCAGCACCTCTCGGATTACGACTTGGACAGCAAGCTTTTTGGGATAAAATCCGACTGGAGACTGCACCGCCCAGAGCATCCTCTGCCCTCCGCAAGTTCCACCTAAAGGAGAGGTTTGCTCTTGCTGCCGACCTTATCATGAAATTCGTGCTCGGCAAGGTGTCTGGAACTGATGAGATTAATCTGGACATCCTCAAAATCCTCCACGCCATCTGGAACAACNGGTTCGCGAATGCCAAGGTCACGAAGGGAAAAATAGAGAGTCAGTTCAATGAGATCCATATCACGACCTCTGTTGGTGACCTCAGAGCGGCATTCGACTTCGCGACGTCGGAGGAAGCAGTCCAGCACCTCTCGGATTACTTCGCGACGTCGGAGGAAGCAGTCCAGCACCTCTCGGATTACGACGCGACGTCGGAGGAAGCAGTCCAGCACCTCTCGGATTACGACTTGGAGTCGGAGGAAGCAGTCCAGCACCTCTCGGATTACGACTTGGACACGGAGGAAGCAGTCCAGCACCTCTCGGATTACGACTTGGACAGCAAGCTTTTTGGGATAAAATCCGACTGGAGACTGCACCGCCCAGAGCATCCTCTGCCCTCCGCAAGTTCCACCTAAAGGAGAGGTTTGCTCTTGCTGCCGACCTTATCATGAAATTCGTGCTCGGCAAGGTGTCTGGAACTGATGAGATTAATCTGGACATCCTCAAAATCCTCCACGCCATCTGGAACAACAACAAAATGGACTGGGCACATATCATCTTCAATTTCCTTCAACAGCAAGTGCAGAGCTCAGTCTCCAACACCAACCTGACGATCAGTAAAAAGGTTGGTTTCGGTTTTGTTGTTCAATACCTTTTATGTCTGAAGGGCTTAGAACTGAGGGAAGGGCGAGAGGTTCATCGGAATACCTATATGGGTAGGACGAAATCTCAAGCTCCAAAGGCTAAAGGTGTTAAGGTCACACCTTCACCCTCAAAGCCTAAAGGAAGGGGCAAAAGGTAAGCCCCAGCCAAGGAGAAGGAATCTGATGGTGAGCCTCTGGATACCCTGATCAAGAGGGTTGCCTTGCCAAAGAGGGCTAAAAAAGCCAAAACTATCACTCAAATTCGAGAGGTAACACCTTCAGCAATCCAAGTACCATTCGAAGACAGGGCACAAGCCCAGGGGGAACCTCAGGCTACACTGGCCACTGAGGTTGAGAGAATGCCCCCTACCAGGTCCCTGTCAGGAGCTTTCTGTGTTGATCTACATGCTGATGATGGTGCTGAGGGTGCTGATGAGTCTGTAGTTGAGCCTCGAGAGGAGGTTCGAGAGATTGAAGGTACTGGGATCAGTGATCCAGTACAGGCAGATGTTGTGGAACCACGACAGGTGGTTCGAGAGATAACTGCTCCAGCAGCTGAAGTTCAAGACTATTTCGAATCTGCTGATGCTGAACAGGGCACTGTGGTCAGGGACCCAGTACAATGGGCTCATAATGTTGAGTTAACGCCCACTGAATCTGCTCAAATTGATAGATCAGTTGCTCAAGCAATAGCAGATGTCAGATTGGAAAATGATCTCTCGAATAACGATCGAGAGATCACTGAACCGACTGTGGAAGCCATTTCTACTACAGAGATTCTGTCTGACGGGCAGAATGATGGAGATGAAGAGGTCACTACTCAGTTGGGAGTTGCAGCTGCACCTATGATCGATGGTTTCTCCAGGGTACTCAGATGGATTAACTGGAGAACAGGTCCATTTCACCAACTGATAGCACAGGCAGCAGAAATTGAGACAGAAGAACAGTTTGCTCTCCAGTGGTTGGGAATATCTGAAATCCCAGCTCATGAACTTCTTGACCTTGCCCATGAAATGAATGCAACCAAGAGAAATCTTGGGAGAACTGATAAAGGGAAGGGCATAGCTGCTGATGAAACAGAGGTTGAGCCTGAGGAAGATCCAGAACTTGATGCCCAATTTCGAGAAGATATCAGGCTCGCCACTGCTATATCCTTGGGACAGACTGTAGACCACACGAGAGGTCCAGGAGAGACCTCTGGGGTTGCTCGAGATGATACTGAAACTCCAATTCCAACGGCAGCAATCCCCCTGTCCCAAGTAAATGACTCCGGTCTGGACGATCAGGTAGCTTCTTCGAGAGGTGAATCCGAGACCTCTGAAGCACTTGAGGTGGCCCCTAACACTGTTCTTCTTTTGCCACCACCTGAGTCCACTCCCTCGAATGACACCGATGAAGCACAGACAGTTCGAGAGGGTGACATACCGTTGCTCCAACTCCCAGGCTTTCCCATCGATATGGAACTGCCTTCACCATTCCTACTACCAGATGACACAGCATCAACCTTTGTAGCTAGGATGGTTGAAAGAGAAAGGTGGNGGCCCCTAACACTGTTCTTCTTTTGCCACCACCTGAGTCCACTCCCTCGAATGACACCGATGAAGCACAGACAGTTCGAGAGGGTGACATACCGTTGCTCCAACTCCCAGGCTTTCCCATCGATATGGAACTGCCTTCACCATTCCTACTACCAGATGACACAGCATCAACCTTTGTAGCTAGGATGGTTGAAAGAGAAAGGTGGAGTGCACCAGCTGCTCCTGAAACAATAGTGACTCCTGACTCGCCTGAGCAAGCTGAGGTGCGATCTGATGAGCAACGAGAGCAGAATGTCCCAAGTCCTGCTGGTTCGAGAGGTACTGAGGAGGACGATGCGACCATCGAAGGTGGAAACAGGGAAGCACCTGTCGACACTTCGTCTCCAACCCCACCAGCAGATGACCAAGTTCCCAGCACTGGTTCGAGACGTGACGCTGAGGGGGAACTTCTATTGGATGGAAACCGGGAAGCGTCCAATACAGAAGATCCCTCCCTGGCTAATCCAGTCCCAACAGTTGCTGAAGCTGAGGCTCCAGGTTCGAGAGGTGAAGAGCAAGAAGTGATCCATCCCTCAGGTGGAAACCGGGAAGCGCCTGACATGGAGCTACCTTCGCGCTCTGAACCCAGTGTCCCTGCTGGTCCTCAGGAACTAAATCGAGAGGTGGACTCGCAAATGCAATTCATGGGTGGAAATCTGGAAGCACCCAAGTCCCCTCTGACAAAAGGTACTTCTACTTCTCCTTCTACTTCTGACTATGATCAACAGGCCAAGCAAGCTTTCATTGGCGAGGTGCGTCAATTCATGGCTGATCAATCTCAGAAGATGGCTCAACTTGAGCGCGTACTGACCATTGTTCGAAACGCTGCAATACCTGCGGCTGGCACAAGTGAATCTCAAGCCAGTCATGAAGAACTTCTCAAACAGGCAGTATGGGCTGAGGATGCAGCACGAAGAGCTGCAAATGAGGCTGCTGTAGCTCGAGCAGAGGCTGAAGGTGCGAGAGCTGAATTAGCTGAGTTACGAGCAGAGCTTAGAGCCTACCAAAACTCTAGTGAACTTCGACAGGACATAATCAAAG
>NC_044926.1:15764940-15802265 GCF_003576645.1 Ipomoea triloba | reverse complement strand
ATGTCACAGATGACTATCTGAGTTTGGTAGACACAAAAGACCCCATCAAGACACGAGAAGCAATCAACAAGAAGATTCTAGCAAACAAGAAGTAAGCTCTCGTAGTCCATAACTCATTCTTGATCATCTCTGTTGTTCTTGGTCTTTTTTGTCCTCTTCAATTTTAACTTTTCTGCTATTGTATGTAAAACATTCCCTTTATGTTAATATATATATCTTTTGTTGGGGGTGTTGTGTGTACTTGTTATTCATGTCTTAGCAGATTAGTTTTCATGTCAAACTTACCATATGCGCTGAAAATAAAATCAAGCTTATTTTCTTACAAATCAGCCATATAAGTAAGTATAGTGTTGGCATCATCAAAAAGGGGGAAATTGTTAGGAACATATTGTAATAGGTTTTGATGATACCAAATGTAACCTATAATCCCCTAAGTCTCGAAAGATAGAAATTATATGTAAGTTCGACAAGTAAACTAAGAGCGAAAATACAACCGGGTAACTTGAGCTCAACTCGGAAAATATTTAAGCTTAAGGTAAACTTGTGTGAACATCTTAGAAAGTCTCGTGTTGTAATCTTATAGATAGATCAGAAGAAGGCACGGGACAACACTGGAGGAATAAGGGTCTGCGAGACATCAACTAAGTCTCGAGACATAAGCAGAGTCCGAGAGATAGGATCTCTCGATACAACAACCCAGTTCGAGACATAAGTAGAGTTCGAGAGATAGATCTCTCGATACACGGGGATCAAGACATCAAACAATCGAGACATCAATCTTGGTCTCGATAAACTGACAGGCTGAATGACGGTCAGGAAGCATGAATAAAGTTTGGAGAAAAAGAATATCATGGAGATAAAATATTAAGGAGGTGCCAGAAGTGGATGCCACATCAGAATTCCACAACAAACGGATAGAAGGTGCACTAATCCAAAGTCGGTCTTATTCCCTAAAACGAGGATCAATGGGAATTTAAAAAGAGTAACTTTTACCAAAAGTAGCAAGTGGAGCATGGACTCAAGAAAGTGGATTATGGAATATCCACTACCAAACAAAAGGTTCAAGTTACAAGACCACCACTCCATGAAAAATGCTGAAAAGATGCAAGTCCCATACATAGCATGGGAGACAGATTTCAAACGGAATAATTTTCCCTCCAACGGAATTATTCCTCAACTCTCATATAAAAAGGANGATAGAAGGTGCACTAATCCAAAGTCGGTCTTATTCCTTAAAACGAGGATCAATGGGAATTTAAAAAGAGTAACTTTTACCAAAAGTAGCAAGTGGAGCATGGACTCAAGAAAGTGGATTATGGAATATCCACTACCAAACAAAAGGTTCAAGTTACAAGACCACCACTCCATGAAAAATGCTGAAAAGATGCAAGTCCCATACACAGCATGGGAGACAAATTTCAAACGGAATAATTTTCCCTCCAACGGAATTATTCCTTAACTCTCATATAAAAAGGACGTGAAGACACAAATTCAAAAAAGGGTGAAGTTTCGTAAGAGGTTGGTTCATTCGAAAATCTTAAGAGGTGTCTGCTTAGAACATTCAAAAGTGCAAGTGCTCAACTTGGAATATCATCCTGATATTCAAAACATCGAGAAAAACACATCTTAGTGTTTGAGAGAGTTACAAAGCTTAAACTGCTATACATCTAGAAGGTGACCGAAGCTGCTCTACATCGAAGTTGATTCAACGATAGCTTTTGGTCAGATTGGAGCTTGTTACACTCAACTGTGACAACCAAAGGTCCTTGCTTTGGATTAAGCAAGAAGAGGCGGAGTAACCTGGCAGCTGTCTAGTGAAGATCCTGAGGCTTGAGGCGGGCTTCGTGATCAAAACCCAAGCGCTCGATATTGTACTAAAAAGGGAAGTTTTAGTGCAATCCTTCCAGGGAGTTTCTGGAAGAAGAGTGGACGTAGGCGGGTTGGCCGAACCACTTAAAAATCTCTCTCGCATTTACTTTCTGCCTTTATCTCTCGCTATCTAACTCTCGAACTGCACTGCATATAACCGCACCTCTCGAACTAACTCAAACTCGTGCTAACTAAAAGGGGATAACTTTTCCGCTGCGCATAAAACTTTGTCTTCATCTTGTGAGGTATCGGACCTAAACATCCTAAGTCCAATACACACGAGAAGTCGAAAAAGATTTGCAAAATCTTATACAAGTCTATTCACCCCCCCTCTAGACTTGTACCCCATCCCCTTGGGACCAACAATATATGTACGTGTGTGTATATATATATTACTATTATATATATGGAACACTATGTGTACGTATATATATGTAAACATGTATATATGTATGTGTATCTATCCAAATATCCAATACATTTTCTTCTATTAATCATTAAAAAAAATTATTTAAATGTGATTGGATATGATTAGGAGGTTACATGAGTTACAATTTCTAATTTATTATAGTTGTTATTATATTTAATTATGAATTGATGAGGATGAGTGGATGCCTTTTTCTCCTTCTTTTTCTCCTCTCTTGGCCGGTTCACTCACTACAAAAAGAAAAATAAAATTCTTGACTTCTTCTCTTCTCCATCATCCATTGTCGGCTTCCTCTGGAAATTTTTTTTTTCTCTTTCTTCTTCAAACATTCTTCAAGTGTTCAAGTGATTCAACAAGCCTAAAGAGGAAAACCTAATTAAGAAATTGAGGGGTTTAATAGATTTGGAAGGAATTAGTTCTCAAGTAAGTGGGTTGTTTTCTTTCTTGCTTGCCCTAAAATTTCTTGTTTTGATTGGAAATATTAAAGCATATATTTTGTGGTATAAGTTGATGTATATCTTGCTGGTTGATGCTCAAGTGGTTTTATGATTCAATGAAATATTTCTCAAGCTATTTTTATTCGAGTAGAATAAATTCTCAATATATATATATATATATATATATATATATATATATATATATATATATTTGTTACGTATNATATATAATTGTTACGTATGATGCTAAAAAAATTCATATTTAATTTATCTTAATATATTACGCATGAGTATGTATATATTCTTATGAATATAAATTCATGTTTAAAGAGGAATGTATGTGTATATGTGAATACAATTATTGTAGGTATATTTTAAAAGAAAATATATTCTGTTATGTACTGTATGAACATTGTATATTTAACCTTGTATACTATTTTCAAATTTTATAAATATATTGATGTAGAATATGGTATGTACGTGTATATTTAGTTATATATATATATATATATATATATATATATATATATATATATATATATATATATATATATATGAATTGTACGTGTGTATATGTGCCGTATATGTACCGTATACATATATCAAGTAGTATTTACCGTATGTATATATTTATTATTATATATATGTACCGTATGTATGCCTATGTGTATGATGTATCGTACGCCTATATAAATAGGCATATTTGTAGTAAAGTATAAATATAGGTATATATGGGAAACCATATATATATGTATTATTTTCAGAAATACTATATGTGTATATATTGAATATCGTATTCTTTTAATTAAATTCTTTTAATGTTTTATCAAATTTTATTATATGCAAAAATGGTGAGAATTTAATTTATATATGTAGTGTGAAGATGTTGTACGTACGTATGTATTGATAATTGATAATTATAATAATAGTAATAATAATAATAATTATAATAATAATAGGTTTTGATTAATTCGAATGGTTGGTTTGCATATAAATTTATTTTAAATTTGTATTGATGAAATTCTTTTGAAGATGTGTACATTGGTGATTGATTGTGAGTAATTGTAGGTTAAACAAATGTTACCCTACAAATTATTATTTCATGAGCAATTTTTTTTAAGTAAAAGTTTTTAGAAAACTATGGAAGTTTGTTGTCATTGTGAAAGCTTGGTATATGATAAATTGAATTACCTGCTTTGTGGAGTATTCAGTTGAATGCTGGATACTAGGGCTATGCCTTGTTGAGGAGTGGTTAGGATAATCCTACCACTAGGGTTCATACCCTGTTTTGAGGAGTATTCGGTAGGAACAATCCCCGGATACTAGGGCATTTATTGTCATGTTGAGTTGAGGAGTGGTTAGGTTATGCCTACCACTAGGGTCTACATACCCTGTTTTGAGGAGTATTCGGTAGGAAAAATTCCCGAATACTAGGACTAGTAACTTCCCAGTGAGGCTTGGAATCCTCACTCGGGGGTGTGCACACTTAAGGTTAGAGTCATGTTTCCATTGACATGGGAATTTTGCGGAGTGTTCAGCGTGGAGCTGTTCACTAGGGCCTAAGTATAAAGGACCCTGTCCCATTGTGTATGTGATGTGCTTCTATATATATTTTGTGGTGTGCAAGTATGGCACAAAATAAAGTTTTAAGAAAATTTTATAAGTTATGATATTATGAAAAGTTCTGTATGCTTTTTGATATGATTATCTATAACTTGTTTTTCTGAATCAAAAGTGCAGTGCAACTGAGTTTTGAAAGAAGGGGTAAAGTGAAGTAAATTTATTTTTCTAAAAATTATTTTTCAGGGCAAGCAGTCCCTTACTTAGCATGTTATGCTAACCCATTTCTCCTTGTTGTGGTTATTGTTGTTTGTTTGAGTACCAGGAGAAATATGATGAAGTATGCTGTTATGAGAGCGATAGAACGTGATGCTTTGGAGTATTTAGAAATAAATGTTATTAATATTCAGGACTTTAATATGTTTTATGTTGTTAAAGACTATGTTGAGGATTGTAATTGTCTTTTATTTTGGTTTTATTTAAGTTAGCCTTAGCACATAGGTATTGTGGTTTCCTAAGTGTGGCGGTAATGCCCTCAATAAGATTTTGAAAAGCTTCCGCATTCTAAGCTTTGTTTTAAGAATTACTTAATTAATTGGTGAAAATAAGAAGAAAAAAAATAGGTCGTTTTTGGGGGTGTTACAGAAGCGGAGTGAAGAAGTGGCTTGCCTCTCAAAATAAGCCCAATGTTCAATCCGTTTTTATAGGACCGTTGGTAATGAAGCTATGCCAAGGATTAGGTCTTGATGCCAATGAAAGCATTTACCATCCAAGACTTCTTTTGTAACACCCCGGCTCGGCTGTACCGAACAACCGGAGTGGTTACCGCCACACCTAGACTGAACCCAATCAAATACAAGAAGAATCCACTCTAGGTGCACAGGCTAAAGATGAAGAAACTGTACCCCGTAATCATAACCATCATAACTATATATATATATATATGTAGCATCAGTAAAAGAGTAGCTAAGTTAGCTACTAAAAGGTACCATGGTTTAATTACAGCCCATAAAGAAGTTTGAGCTAGACCCGACCTTTACTAGCCATTTGGAATTAGCATGGCTACAAAAGATATATACACAAAAAGGAGTATACTTCGGAGAGGGAGTAGCAGGAGGGTCAGGAGCGCAGCCAGGAACATAGGGATCGTCATCTAACAAGAACTGCACATAGTTATCATAGTCCAATACTGGAACCCCAAACTCAGATGAACTTTCATCGCTCATCATCTGTTAAAAGACACATCGAAGTGTAGTTAGCGCGACGGCTAAGCAAGGATATCCGCGGGTTATTCAAAACTAAATAAAGGTTTTGGTAAAACTTTTTACATGGAAACCCTATACCTTACTCATCAGCAGGGATTCTACCTGCAACAGTTATAAATGGAAACTTGCACACATATTAGGCAAAATTCAACATCATCTTGAATCATTTTCCCTCTAGACGAGGTCATTTGAAGATCATTTACTCACCCAAAGAATATAAGGCTAAACATTTAGGCATGCAAGCAAGTAATGGAAAAACACAAATTCCACACCTTGCTCTCAATCACTTTATTTGCAAAAACTTTCCCTCAAAAGGGAATTCTCATCACTTTTCACCTTTCAAAGAGAGATCACCCACAACCTTTGGGTATTTTCACTACTTGTCACATATCTCCTTTCCGTAGCTACAGCGTAACTACATTCATATTTAAAAATCCACTTGGCCCTAGATAGAAAGTGAGTGTGAGGCCTCAGAGTATCCTTTCTCCACTTTGGACTGACCACTTGGACCGTTCAACTCGGGTTCAGTGGTCATCGCCCGGTCTAATACTGATCCCCTGGACTTATAGGAGCGTTAGAATGATTCCTAGCTAGCCTCACTAGGTTCATAAGAACGACTCCTACCCGAAAATAGAGTTACTATACTTAAGTGTGCACACCCCCGCAGGAGACCCTTTTCCTTCCGGGTGATATAGTACTCGGCGAATAGACTTCGCCCACAGTATGAACTGGTCATACAATAACATAACCACCATACGGGAAGGCACTTTAAGCTCTCTATCCCGTAGGCTACAAGACAAGGTCCTTCACCACTTTTACTAGAACTAAGGTTTGAAAACATTTTTCCACCTTTTCCCTTTTCTTGCTTTGAAAATATTTTGGACATACTTGAGTCAATTCCAATACTCGGAAATCGATTCCCCCTTCTAACCAAATCCGGAAATTTCCCTTTTCTCTTGCAAAACATTTAGATAATCCACTAACTACCCTTCACAATGGTAAATCAAGTGTAACCATTCTACACTTCCAACCCCACATTTTTCACATAAGTTCCATACTTGACACATACATCTCAATACATTTAACATATGTACTTCCCAACCTTAACATAGGCATAATACACAAAATACATTTACTCTTTACATGTACATAATACCACCTCCTTATAAGAAAATTTCAGCTTGGCGTAGTCCGAAAGATTGAGCCGGTAAAAATAATTCCCGAACTCTTTTTCACTTGAAATTTTTATGGTAGAACCCCAACTCATAGTACTTGATGTCCATAAAAAGTTTTGATCATTTTGATCCGCGAATAAACACAGAAAATTCCATTTTTGCCCTTGGCAGTGTGCTGTCCAGAATTTTTCTCTCTGGACCAGTTTTGGAAAAAAATTCGAAAACCATACTTATACTACTCCGATCATTATGAAATTTTATATGCAGGTTCTACACTTATAGAACTACATATCTGAAAAAAATAGAATCAAAATACCTTACCAATTTTTCCCAATAAATCTCGGAAGTTACTGCCAGAGACTATCTTAATTTTTAATATTTTCACAAGTATAAGTCTATATGGACATAAATACAACATATACATGCATATATTAGCTATGAACATGTACACAAAAACTACCAAAAATTCAAAGAGTAATTTCTTGAACCATCTAAGAGTTCCTCAAGTTAAACACATAATTTTCACATATCACATAGATTTCATGTACACCAATCAACCACAATTCACAACCTAGCTATCAATTATCTAGTTTCAAATAACCTCAACCAAATAAAGGGATTCCTTACCTCCTTGAGAGTATATTAACACCGTAGGATGAATTTTGGATCTTTTCCCCCAATTTACTCAAAACCCTAAGATCAAAATCAACACCATAACAACAAATATTAAGAACTTAAGCTTAGATTCATGCTCTAGGAGGAAAAACAAAGCTTTCCACCGAATAAAATCGAAGTTTTACCGAATAGTTTGACACTTGTGAAGAAACTTGGCTATGGAAGCAAGCTTTAATGGAGGAAAAATGGTGAAGAAGATGAAGATGATCACACTTTCTCTCTCTCTCTTTGATTTCGGCAATTTGAAGGGAAATGGAAAAAAAATTAAAGACAAAGCTTATATATTATATGAGGGAGCTTGTAGGATAAGCCACATTATTTGGATCATCTTCAAGAATTAATTAAATAATAACATGTGGCTAGAAATGGTGACAAGTGTCAAAATCTTATGGTAACTCAAGAAAAATATCTTCAATTGGACTGGTAAGGGTCAAAACAGATATAATTTCGGTAGGAAATAATTTAAATAGGAATAATTCCGAAAATAAAAATTTATCTCAGACTGAAACTCAAAATTGGGCTAGGTTCGGTACACCGCGAAATTCTGCGATGTTACGGTCAAAATAAATTTTCACCCTTGTAGTCCGTCTAATTCCAACTTAACTAAGCAGGAAGTTCATACTTAGTCATAATATGCATAATCATCCATTTCCTAGGAAATCCGAGCTGAAAATTCGTTCCTTAAAAATTTTACGGTTCGCGACCGGTACGTATGATCGCAGCTTAATAACAACTATACTCCCTTATAAAAATTCCTTTGAAGCATCGGGAGATCATCTTATGAATTTCATAGCCTAAAGACATATTTTTCGAACCTTAGTCTTATAGGAATAGGCGAGGGGTTACAGTCTACCCTCCTTAAAAATAGTTTCGTCCCCGAAACTTACTTCCTAGCATCTACGGTTTCACAGAAGACCGCTTCCTACTTTCATGCACACATTCGACATTTATCACTTCGATGCCTTCTAGCTCAAAACGGATAAGGTTTCCGGGACAATTGAATCCCTCAATTTTTATTGTGATATTATCATATCCCTCCTTTCAGGCTACTACTATTCCGGGAGCAGTTCTTTCATTCAAATCTAACTCAATAGTAGGCCTTAACTTTAACCTATCCGTAATTGTAGAGGATATAAACGAATTGGTAGCTCCCGTATCAAACAATACTAAGCCAAACACTGAGTTAATAAGAAATGTACCGGTCACAACGTCGTTAGCCTGAGCTTGCCTGCTATTGACGACGTAGATCTTTCTTTGGTTTCCTGCACTGCTTTCTCCCATGGGTGCTTTCCCTTTGTCGTTGGGATTTGGAGCTGCGCTAGTCGGCCTCCCCCGGTTTCCTTGTTGAAAGTTGCCTCTTCCATTTCCTGCCCCCACGGGTCTCTGGTTGGTGTTCCCTCCGAATCCTCCTCCTTGATTGTTTTCCTGAGAGAGGTCCCGAAAATTGTCCATCCGGGTTCGGCACTCGTAGTACCTGTGCCCCAAGAAACCGCACTTGTAGCACCTGATCTTCTCTCCTTGACAATTTTCTCCGAGGTGATCCCGTCCACATCTCCTGCAAGCAGAACTTCTCCTTTGATTCATTCCTCCATTCCTTTCTCCTTGCGTTGGATTAAATCTTCCCTGGTTAGGTTTCTTGTTGTCCGGCCTGAATTCCCTCTTGTCTATCATCAACCTTCCTTTTGTTCTTGCCGTAGACCTCCTGTTGATCCAGGTACACTTGGTAATGGTCGGATGCTCTGTCATACGCCTCCTTAAGAGTAGTGCACATAAACGGTGCAATCGCCCCTCTCACGTTCCAATCCAATCCACGTAGAAATCTCCTCGCCTTGCTGGCTTCGTTAGGTACGATGTTCTGAGCGAATCTCATCAGCTCCACATACTGATCATGATAGTCTTGTACAGTTGCTCCCTTTTGTTTCAATCGCAGGAATTCCTCACACTTGATTCCCTTAATCCTTTCTGTGTAGAATTGTCCTCTCAATTCTTCCTTAAATTCCTCCCAGCCAAAGTCTGGGTCTTGCAGAAAGTCGGGCCCAGCTGTTGACCACCAGTTGTCTGCCGCTTTTGTCAGATAATACACGGCGGAAGATACTCGCTGATCTGCAGGACAATTGACTGCGTTGAGCAGCTTGTCAAACGTCCTAATCCATTCTTCTAAGATTACCGGGTCTTCTTCCCCCGCATAATATGGTGGCTGCCTTCTTGCTATGGCCTTTGCAAAATCAACTCGCGGCTGTTCGTGATTTCGATTCTGGACTTGCTGAGCCACCATAAATCCCGCCATTTGTTCCATTGCCAATGCCATGCACAAGGCAAGATGAGGAATTGCACGGGTAAAAGAAGCGGTGGAGCATCACACAAGAATGATTGAGGAGCTCCAAGCACAATTGGCTAATCAATTTCATCCACCATCATATGAAGGCCAATGAAGGAATCCACCACTCCAAGTCCAAAGAAAAGAAGAGTATTGAAGAAAGAAAAAACAATGATTGAATGATGTTTGTTTGAGATGTTTCCCACTAAAGTCTAAAACATTAGGTTCCCTATGCGTGGGGTTCCGACTTACATTTCTTTATTTTTCATCCAACTTACCGCTTTTTGTAGGAAATGGGAAGAACCAAAGAGCAAGCCAAGAAAAAGAATTATGATGCGCACTAGCCGAACAAGGGCTAGAGCACAACCACGACCTCCCCCACCACAAGTTGATCCTAATGCAAGAGGAACAAGGGTCCTCCGAGGCTTAACTCATGAACAATTGGCGCTTGTGGATGTGTATAAGTCAAAGAATTTAATTGGAGGGAAATACTTCTATCGGAGTGTGCTTAGAGAATTCGGTTGTGAAGACATGGTAAACCGGTTGCTAAGACACCCTCAATGGAGCAAAGTATTCGAATGGAGAGGACCGACATATACCCCAATTACCTACGAGTTTCCTGCATCCTTGAACATATAAAAAGAGCCAAACAATGCCAGGAAATCCATTTCTTATATGCTTTTCGGGAATAGATATAAGCACTCCGTTGAGTAGGTAGTTTCGATACTTGGGTTACATACCCGTGATGAGATGAGCATGCCTTACATCCGGAGGTACCATGTGGAGTTTGATTTCGATAGAGATATCGCGACCAATATTACGAATGATGCGGAGTATAACTCTAGCAACTTGAAGGCAAGAAAGATCTGAATGAATCATCTCAAGGCAATCCTACTTAATTTAACAATCAACTTGTTCGAAAGGAAAACAAATTTGAACAAGCCCTACCGGTAAGATTTGTTTTACATGCGGAGTATGGAGAAGGAAGCGGATGTCAACATGGGAGTCCAAGTGAAGAAGTGGCTAGCCTGTCAAAATAAGCCCAATGTTCAATCCGTTTTCATAGGACCGTTGGTAACCGAGTTATGCGTAGGATTAGGGCTTGATGCGGATCTTACGGATGAGAAAGTTGAAGACGAGATGAAAGCATTTACTGTCCAACACTTGTTTGCTATGAACCTTTGGTTGGGTGGTGATGATGCCCCGCTAATTGGTGATAAGGAAGAGGAAGAAGAGGAAGAGGATGATGACGGAAATGAAGAGCAACAACAACAAGGTGGAGAGGGCGTTCAACATGGTGGACCCGTGATGATGGATTGGGAATCTACAAGAGCCTTTCATATGCAATTGCACCCAGAACAGATAGCGTTTCTACAAGCCCATAACGCAAGGCAAGATGAAGAATTGCACGGCTAAGAGAATCGGTGGAGCACAACACGAGAATAATTGAGGAGCTCCAAGCACAATTGGCTAACCAATTCCATCCACCATCGTATGGAGGCCAATGAAGGAATCCACCACTCCAAGGCAAAAGAAAGGAACATATTTGAAGAAAGAAAAAACAATGATTGAATGATGTTTGTTTGAGATGTGTCCTAAGGTTCCCTATGCGTGGGGTTCCGACATACATTTCTTTATTTTTCATCCAACTTACCGCTTTTTGTAGGAAATGGGAAGAACCAAAGAGCAAGCCAAGAAAAAGATTTATGAAGAAGCAAGCACTAGCCGAACAAGGGCTAGAGCACAACCACGACCTCCCCCACCACAAGTTGATCCTAATGCAAGAGGAACAAGGGTCCTCCGAGGCTTAACTCATGAACAATTGGCGCTTGTGGATGTGTATAAGTCAAAGAATTTAATTGGAGGGAAATACTTCTATCCGAGTGTGCATGGTAAATCGGTTGCTAAGACACCCTCAATGGAGCAAAGTAGTCGAATGGAGAGGACCGACATATACCCCAGTTACCTACGAGTTTCCTGCATCCTTGAACATATAAAAAGAGCCAAACAATGCCAGGAAATCCATTTCTTATATGCTTTTCGGGAATACACATAATCACTCCGTTGATTAGCTAGCTTCGATACTTGGGTTACATACCCGTGATGGGATGAGCATGCCTTACTTCCGGAGGTACCATGTGGAGTTTGATTCCGATAGAGATATCGCGACCAATACTACAAATGATGCAGAGTATAACTCTAGCAACTTGAAGGCAAGAAAGATCCAAATGAATCATCTCAAGGCAATCCTACTTAATGTAGCAATCAACCTGATCGGAAGGAAAACAGATTTGAACAAGCCCTAACGGCAAGATTTGTTTTACATGTGGAGTATGGAGAAGGAAGCGGATGTCAACATGGGAGTCCAAGTGAAGAAGTGGCTAGCCTGTCAAAATAAGCCCAATATTCAATCCGTTTTTATAGGACCGTTGGTAACGGAGTTATGCCTAGGATTAGGGGTCGATGCGGATCTTACGGATGAGAAAGTTGAAGACGAGATGAAAGCATTTACCGTCCAAGACTTGTTTGCTATGAACCTTTGGTTGGGAGGTGATGATGCCCCGCTAATTGGTGATAAGGAAGAGGAAGAAGAGGAAGAGGATGATGACGGAAATGAAGAGCAACAACAACAAGGTGGAGAGGGCGTTCAACATGGTGGACCCGTGATGATGGATTGGGAATCTACAAGAGCCTTTCATATGCAATTGCACCCAGAACAGATAGCGTTTCTACAAGCCCATAACGCAAGGCAAGATGAAGAATTGCACGGCTAAGAGAATCGGTGGAGCACAACACGAGAATAATTGAGGAGCTCCAAGCACAATTGGCTAACCAATTACATCCACCATCATATGGAGGCCAATGAAGGAATCCACCACTCCAAGGCAAAAGAAAGGAACATATTTGAAGAAAGAAAAAACAATGATTGAATGATGTTTGTTTGAGATGTGTCCTAAGGTTCCCTATGCGTGGGGTTCCGACATACATTTCTTTATTTTTCATCCAACTTACCGCTTTTTGTAGGAAATGGGAAGAACCAAAGAGCAAGCCAAGAAAAAGATTTATGAAGAAGCAAGCACTAGCCGAACAAGGGCTAGAGCACAACCACGACCTCCCCCACCACAAGTTGATCCTAATGCAAGAGGAACAAGGGTCCTCCGAGGCTTAACTCATGAACAATTGGCGCTTGTGGATGTGTATAAGTCAAAGATTTTAATTGGAGGGAAATACTTCTATCCGAGTGTGCATGGTAAATCGGTTGCTAAGACACCCTCAATGGAGCAAAGTAGTCGAATGGAGAGGACCGACATATACCCCAGTTACCTACGAGTTTCCTGCATCCTTGAACATATAAAAAGAGCCAAACAATGCCAGGAAATCCATTTCTTATATGCTTTTCGGGAATACACATAATCACTCCGTTGATTAGCTAGCTTCGATACTTGGGTTACATACCCGTGATGGGATGAGCATGCCTTACTTCCGGAGGTACCATGTGGAGTTTGATTCCGATAGAGATATCGCGACCAATACTACAAATGATGCAGAGTATAACTCTAGCAACTTGAATGCAAGAAAGATCCAAATGAATCATCTCAAGGCAATCCTACTTAATGTAGCAATCAACCTGATCGGAAGGAAAACAGATTTGAACAAGCCCTAACGGCAAGATTTGTTTTACATGTGGAGTATGGAGAAGGAAGCGGATGTCAACATGGGAGTCCAAGTGAAGAAGTGGCTAGCCTGTCAAAATAAGCCCAATATTCAATCCGTTTTTATAGGACCGTTGGTAACGGAGTTATGCCTAGGATTAGGGGTCGATGCGGATCTTACGGATGAGAAAGTTGAAGACGAGATGAAAGCATTTACCGTCCAAGACTTGTTTGCTATGAACCTTTGGTTGGGAGGTGATGATGCCCCGCTAATTGGTGATAAGGAAGAGGAAGAAGAGGAAGAGGATGATGACGGAAATGAAGAGCAACAACAACAAGGTGGAGAGGGCGTTCAACATGGTGGACCCGTGATGATGGATTGGGAATCTACAAGAGCCTTTCATATGCAATTGCACCCAGAACAGATAGCGTTTCTACAAGCCCATAGCGCAAGGCAAGATGAAGAATTGCACGGCTAAGAGAATCGGTGGAGCACAACACGAGAATAATTGAGGAGCTCCAAGCACAATTGGCTAACCAATTCCATCCACCATCATATGGAGGCCAATGAAGGAATCCACCACTCCAAGGCAAAAGAAAGGAACATATTTGAAGAAAGAAAAAACAATGATTGAATGATGTTTGTTTGAGATGTGTCCTAAGGTTCCCTATGCGTGGGGTTCCGACATACATTTCTTTATTTTTCATCCAACTTACCGCTTTTTGTAGGAAATGGGAAGAACCAAAGAGCAAGCCAAGAAAAAGATTTATGAAGAAGCAAGCACTAGCCGAACAAGGGCTAGAGCACAACCACGACCTCCCCCACCACAAGTTGATCCTAATGCAAGAGGAACAAGGGTCCTCCGAGGCTTAACTCATGAACAATTGGCGCTTGTGGATGTGTATAAGTCAAAGATTTTAATTGGAGGGAAATACTTCTATCCGAGTGTGCATGGTAAATCTGTTGCTAAGACACCCTCAATGGAGCAAAGTAGTCGAATGGAGAGGACCGACATATACCCCAGTTACCTACGAGTTTCCTGCATCCTTGAACATATAAAAAGAGCCAAACAATGCCAGGAAATCCATTTCTTATATGCTTTTCGGGAATACACATAATCACTCCGTTGATTAGCTAGCTTCGATACTTGGGTTACATACCCGTGATGGGATGAGCATGCCTTACTTCCGGAGGTACCATGTGGAGTTTGATTCCGATAGAGATATCGCGACCAATACTACAAATGATGCAGAGTATAACTCTAGCAACTTGAAGGCAAGAAAGATCCGAATGAATCATCTCAAGGCAATCCTACTTAATTTAGCAATCAACTTGATCGGAAGGAAAACAGATTTGAACAAGCCCTAACGGCAAGATTTGTTTTACATGTGGAGTATGGAGAAGGAAGCGGATGTCAACATGGGAGTCCAAGTGAAGAAGTGGCTAGCCTGTCAAAATAAGCCCAATATTCAATCCGTTTTTATAGGACCGTTGGTAACGGAGTTATGCCTAGGATTAGGGGTCGATGCGGATCTTACGGATGAGAAAGTTGAAGACGAGATGAAAGCATTTACCGTCCAAGACTTGTTTGCTATGAACCTTTGGTTGGGAGGTGATGATGCCCCGCTAATTGGTGATAAGGAAGAGGAAGAAGAGGAAGAGGATGATGACGGAAATGAAGAGCAACAACAACAAGGTGGAGAGGGCGTTCAACATGGTGGACCCGTGATGATGGATTGGGAATCTACAAGAGCCTTTCATATGCAATTGCACCGAGAACAAATAGCGTTTCTACAAGCCCATAGCGCAAGGCAAGATGAGGAATTGCACGGCTAAGAGAATCGGTGGAGCACAACACGAGAATAATTGAGGAGCTCCAAGCACAATTGGCTAACCAATTCCATCCACCATCATATGGAGGCCAATGAAGGAATCCACCACTCCAAGGCAAAAGAAAGGAACATATTTGAAGAAAGAAAAAACAATGATTGAATGATGTTTGTTTGAGATGTGTCCTAAGGTTCCCTATGCGTGGGGTTCCGACATACATTTCTTTATTTTTCATCCAACTTACCGCTTTTTGTAGGAAATGGGAAGAACCAAAGAGCAAGCCAAGAAAAAGATTTATGAAGAAGCAAGCACTAGCCGAACAAGGGCTAGAGCACAACCACGACCTCCCCCACCACAAGTTGATCCTAATGCAAGAGGAACAAGGGTCCTCCGAGGCTTAACTCATGAACAATTGGCGCTTGTGGATGTGTATAAGTCAAAGATTTTAATTGGAGGGAAATACTTCTATCCGAGTGTGCATGGTAAATCGGTTGCTAAGACACCCTCAATGGAGCAAAGTATTCGAATGGAGAGGACCGACATATACCCCAGTTACCTACGAGTTTCCTGCATCCTTGAACATATAAAAAGAGCCAAACAATGCCAGGAAATCCATTTCTTATATGCTTTTCGGGAATACACATAATCACTCCGTTGATTAGCTAGCTTCGATACTTGGGTTACATACCCGTGATGGGATGAGCATGCCTTACTTCCGGAGGTACCATGTGGAGTTTGATTCCGATAGAGATATCGCGACCAATACTACAAATGATGCAGAGTATAACTCTAGCAACTTGAAGGCAAGAAAGATCCGAATGAATCATCTCAAGGCAATCCTACTTAATTTAGCAATCAACTTGATCGGAAGGAAAACAGATTTGAACAAGCCCTAACGGCAAGATTTGTTTTACATGTGGAGTATGGAGAAGGAAGCGGATGTCAACATGGGAGTCCAAGTGAAGAAGTGGCTAGCCTGTCAAAATAAGCCCAATATTCAATCCGTTTTTATAGGACCGTTGGTAACGGAGTTATGCCTAGGATTAGGGGTCGATGCGGATCTTACGGATGAGAAAGTTGAAGACGAGATGAAAGCATTTACCGTCCAAGACTTGTTTGCTATGAACCTTTGGTTGGGAGGTGATGATGCCCCGCTAATTGGTGATAAGGAAGAGGAAGAAGAGGAAGAGGATGATGACGGAAATGAAGAGCAACAACAACAAGGTGGAGAGGGCGTTCAACATGGTGGACCCGTGATGATGGATTGGGAATCTACAAGAGCCTTTCATATGCAATTGCACCGAGAACAAATAGCGTTTCTACAAGCCCATAGCGCAAGGCAAGATGAGGAATTGCACGGCTAAGAGAATCGGTGGAGCACAACACGAGAATAATTGAGGAGCTCCAAGCACAATTGGCTAACCAATTCCATCCACCATCATATGGAGGCCAATGAAGGAATCCACCACTCCAAGGCAAAAGAAAGGAACATATTTGAAGAAAGAAAAAACAATGATTGAATGATGTTTGTTTGAGATGTGTCATGAGGTTCCCTATGCGTGGGGTTCCGACATACATTTCTTTATTTTTCATCCAACTTACCGCTTTTTGTAGGAAATGGGAAGAACCAAAGAGCAAGCCAAGAAAAAGATTTATGAAGAAGCAAGCACTAGCCGAACAAGGGCTAGAGCACAACCACGACCTCCCCCACCACAAGTTGATCCTAATGCAAGAGGAACAAGGGTCCTCCGAGGCTTAACTCATGAACAATTGGCGCTTGTGGATGTGTATAAGTCAAAGATTTTAATTGGAGGGAAATACTTCTATCCGAGTGTGCATGGTAAATCGGTTGCTAAGACACCCTCAATGGAGCAAAGTAGTCGAATGGAGAGGACCGACATATACCCCAGTTACCTACGAGTTTCCTGCATCCTTGAACATATAAAAAGAGCCAAACAATGCCAGGAAATCCATTTCTTATATGCTTTTCGGGAATACACATAATCACTCCGTTGATTAGCTAGCTTCGATACTTGGGTTACATACCCGTGATGGGATGAGCATGCCTTACTTCCGGAGGTACCATGTGGAGTTTGATTCCGATAGAGATATCGCGACCAATACTACAAATGATGCAGAGTATAACTCTAGCAACTTGAAGGCAAGAAAGATCCAAATGAATCATCTCAAGGCAATCCTACTTAATGTAGCAATCAACTTGATCGGAAGGAAAACAGATTTGAACAAGCCCTAACGGCAAGATTTGTTTTACATGTGGAGTATGGAGAAGGAAGCGGATGTCAACATGGGAGTCCAAGTGAAGAAGTGGCTAGCCTGTCAAAATAAGCCCAATATTCAATCCGTTTTTATAGGACCGTTGGTAACGGAGTTATGCCTAGGATTAGGGGTCGATGCGGATCTTACGGATGAGAAAGTTGAAGACGAGATGAAAGCATTTACCGTCCAAGACTTGTTTGCTATGAACCTTTGGTTGGGAGGTGATGATGCCCCGCTAATTGGTGATAAGGAAGAGGAAGAAGAGGAAGAGGATGATGACGGAAATGAAGAGCAACAACAACAAGGTGGAGAGGGCGTTCAACATGGTGGACCCGTGATGATGGATTGGGAATCTACAAGAGCCTTTCATATGCAATTGCACCCAGAACAGATAGCGTTTCTACAAGCCCATAGCGCAAGGCAAGATGAAGAATTGCACGGCTAAGAGAATCGGTGGAGCACAACACGAGAATAATTGAGGAGCTCCAAGCACAATTGGCTAACCAATTCCATCCACCATCATATGGAGGCCAATGAAGGAATCCACCACTCCAAGGCAAAAGAAAGGAACATATTTGAAGAAAGAAAAAACAATGATTGAATGATGTTTGTTTGAGATGTGTCCTAAGGTTCCCTATGCGTGGGGTTCCGACATACATTTCTTTATTTTTCATCCAACTTACCGCTTTTTGTAGGAAATGGGAAGAACCAAAGAGCAAGCCAAGAAAAAGATTTATGAAGAAGCAAGCACTAGCCGAACAAGGGCTAGAGCACAACCACGACCTCCCCCACCACAAGTTGATCCTAATGCAAGAGGAACAAGGGTCCTCCGAGGCTTAACTCATGAACAATTGGCGCTTGTGGATGTGTATAAGTCAAAGATTTTAATTGGAGGGAAATACTTCTATCCGAGTGTGCATGGTAAATCGGTTGCTAAGACACCCTCAATGGAGCAAAGTAGTCGAATGGAGAGGACCGACATATACCCCAGTTACCTACGAGTTTCCTGCATCCTTGAACATATAAAAAGAGCCAAACAATGCCAGGAAATCCATTTCTTATATGCTTTTCGGGAATACACATAATCACTCCGTTGATTAGCTAGCTTCGATACTTGGGTTACGTACCCGTGATGGGATGAGCATGCCTTACTTCCGGAGGTACCATGTGGAGTTTGATTCCGATAGAGATATCGCGACCAATACTACAAATGATGCAGAGTATAACTCTAGCAACTTGAAGGCAAGAAAGATCCGAATGAATCATCTCAAGGCAATCCTACTTAATGTAGCAATCAACTTGATCGGAAGGAAAACAGATTTGAACAAGCCCTAACGGCAAGATTTGTTTTACATGTGGAGTATGGAGAAGGAAGCGGATGTCAACATGGGAGTCCAAGTGAAGAAGTGGCTAGCCTGTCAAAATAAGCCCAATATTCAATCCGTTTTTATAGGACCGTTGGTAACGGAGTTATGCCTAGGATTAGGGGTCGATGCGGATCTTACGGATGAGAAAGTTGAAGACGAGATGAAAGCATTTACCGTCCAAGACTTGTTTGCTATGAACCTTTGGTTGGGAGGTGATGATGCCCCGCTAATTGGTGATAAGGAAGAGGAAGAAGAGGAAGAGGATGATGACGGAAATGAAGAGCAACAACAACAAGGTGGAGAGGGCGTTCAACATGGTGGACCCGTGATGATGGATTGGGAATCTACAAGAGCCTTTCATATGCAATTGCACCCAGAACAGATAGCGTTTCTACAAGCCCATAGCGCAAGGGAAGATGAGGAATTGCACGGCTAAGAGAATCGGTGGAGCACAACACGAGAATAATTGATAGAGCTCCAAGCACAATTGGCTAACCAATTCCATCCACCATCATATGGAGGCCAATGAAGGAATCCACCACTCCAAGGCAAAAGAAAGGAACATATTTGAAGAAAGAAAAAACAATGATTGAATGATGTTTGTTTGAGATGTGNACGGCTAAGAGAATCGGTGGAGCACAACACGAGAATAATTGAGGAGCTCCAAGCACAATTGGCTAACCAATTCCATCCACCATCATATGGAGGCCAATGAAGGAATCCACCACTCCAAGGCAAAAGAAAGGAACATATTTGAAGAGAGAAAAAACAATGATTGAATGATGTTTGTTTGAGATGTGGTTCCCTATGCGTGGGGTTCCGACATACATTTCTTTATTTTTCATCCAACTTACCGCTTTTTGTAGGAAATGGGAAGAACCAAAGAGCAAGCCAAGAAAAAGATTTATGAAGAAGCAAGCACTAGCCGAACAAGGGCTAGAGCACAACCACGACCTCCCCCACCACAAGTTGATCCTAATGCAAGAGGAACAAGGGTCCTCCGAGGCTTAACTCATGAACAATTGGCGCTTGTGGATGTGTATAAGTCAAAGATTTTAATTGGAGAGAAATACTTCTATCCGAGTGTGCATGGTAAATCGGTTGCTAAGACACCCTCAATGGAGCAAAGTAGTCGAATGGAGAAGACCGACATATACCCCAGTTACCTACGAGTTTCCTGCATCCTTGAACATATAAAAAGAGCCAAACAATGCCAGGAAATCCATTTCTTATATGCTTTTCGGGAATACACATAATCACTCCGTTGATTAGCTAGCTTCGATACTTGGGTTACATACCCGTGATGGGATGAGCATGCCTTACTTCCGGAGGTACCATGTGGAGTTTGATTCCGATAGAGATATCGCGACCAATACTACAAATGATGCAGAGTATAACTCTAGCAACTTGAAGGCAAGAAAGATCCGAATGAATCATCTCAAGGCAATCCTACTTAATGTAGCAATCAACTTGATCGGAAGGAAAATAGATTTGAACAAGCCCTAACGGCAAGATTTGTTTTACATGTGGAGTATGGAGAAGGAAGCGGATGTCAACATGGGAGTCCAAGTGAAGAAGTGGCTAGCCTGTCAAAATAAGCCCAATATTCAATCCGTTTTTATAGGACCGTTGGTAACGGAGTTATGCCTAGGATTAGGGGTCGATGCGGATCTTACGGATGAGAAAGTTGAAGACGAGATGAAAGCATTTACCGTCCAAGACTTGTTTGCTATGAACCTTTGGTTGGGAGGTGATGATGCCCCGCTAATTGGTGATAAGGAAGAGGAAGAAGAGGAAGAGGATGATGACGGAAATGAAGAGCAACAACAACAAGGTGGAGAGGGCGTTCAACATGGTGGACCCGTGATGATGGATTGGGAATCTACAAGAGCCTTTCATATGCAATTGCACCGAGAACAAATAGCGTTTCTACAAGCCCATAGCGCAAGGCAAGATGAGGAATTGCACGGCTAAGAGAATCGGTGGAGCACAACACGAGAATAATTGAGGAGCTCCAAGCACAATTGGCTAACCAATTCCATCCACCATCATATGGAGGCCAATGAAGGAATCCACCACTCCAAGGCAAAAGAAAGGAACATATTTGAAGAAAGAAAAAACAATGATTGAATGATGTTTGTTTGAGATGTGTCCTAAGGTTCCCTATGCGTGGGGTTCCGACATACATTTCTTTATTTTTCATCCAACTTACCGCTTTTTGTAGGAAATGGGAAGAACCAAAGAGCAAGCCAAGAAAAAGATTTATGAAGAAGCAAGCACTAGCCGAACAAGGGCTAGAGCACAACCACGACCTCCCCCACCACAAGTTGATCCTAATGCAAGAGGAACAAGGGTCCTCCGAGGCTTAACTCATGAACAATTGGCGCTTGTGGATGTGTATAAGTCAAAGATTTTAATTGGAGGGAAATACTTCTATCCGAGTGTGCATGGTAAATCGGTTGCTAAGACACCCTCAATGGAGCAAAGTAGTCGAATGGAGAGGACCGACATATACCCCAGTTACCTACGAGTTTCCTGCATCCTTGAACATATAAAAAGAGCCAAACAATGCCAGGAAATCCATTTCTTATATGCTTTTCGGGAATACACATAATCACTCCGTTGATTAGCTAGCTTCGATACTTGGGTTACATACCCGTGATGGGATGAGCATGCCTTACTTCCGGAGGTACCATGTGGAGTTTGATTCCGATAGAGATATCGCGACCAATACTACAAATGATGCAGAGTATAACTCTAGCAACTTGAAGGCAAGAAAGATCCAAATGAATCATCTCAAGGCAATCCTACTTAATGTAGCAATCAACCTGATCGGAAGGAAAACAGATTTGAACAAGCCCTAACGGCAAGATTTGTTTTACATGTGGAGTATGGAGAAGGAAGCGGATGTCAACATGGGAGTCCAAGTGAAGAAGTGGCTAGCCTGTCAAAATAAGCCCAATATTCAATCCGTTTTTATAGGACCGTTGGTAACGGAGTTATGCCTAGGATTAGGGGTCGATGCGGATCTTACGGATGAGAAAGTTGAAGACGAGATGAAAGCATTTACCGTCCAAGACTTGTTTGCTATGAACCTTTGGTTGGGAGGTGATGATGCCCCGCTAATTGGTGATAAGGAAGAGGAAGAAGAGGAAGAGGATGATGACGGAAATGAAGAGCAACAACAACAAGGTGGAGAGGGCGTTCAACATGGTGGACCCGTGATGATGGATTGGGAATCTACAAGAGCCTTTCATATGCAATTGCACCCAGAACAGATAGCGTTTCTACAAGCCCATAGCGCAAGGCAAGATGAAGAATTGCACGGCTAAGAGAATCGGTGGAGCACAACACGAGAATAATTGAGGAGCTCCAAGCACAATTGGCTAACCAATTCCATCCACCATCATATGGAGGCCAATGAAGGAATCCACCACTCCAAGGCAAAAGAAAGGAACATATTTGAAGAAAGAAAAAACAATGATTGAATGATGTTTGTTTGAGATGTGTCCTAAGGTTCCCTATGCGTGGGGTTCCGACATACATTTCTTTATTTTTCATCCAACTTACCGCTTTTTGTAGGAAATGGGAAGAACCAAAGAGCAAGCCAAGAAAAAGATTTATGAAGAAGCAAGCACTAGCCGAACAAGGGCTAGAGCACAACCACGACCTCCCCCACCACAAGTTGATCCTAATGCAAGAGGAACAAGGGTCCTCCGAGGCTTAACTCATGAACAATTGGCGCTTGTGGATGTGTATAAGTCAAAGATTTTAATTGGAGGGAAATACTTCTATCCGAGTGTGCATGGTAAATCGGTTGCTAAGACACCCTCAATGGAGCAAAGTAGTCGAATGGAGAGGACCGACATATACCCCAGTTACCTACGAGTTTCCTGCATCCTTGAACATATAAAAAGAGCCAAACAATGCCAGGAAATCCATTTCTTATATGCTTTTCGGGAATACACATAATCACTCCGTTGATTAGCTAGCTTCGATACTTGGGTTACATACCCGTGATGGGATGAGCATGCCTTACTTCCGGAGGTACCATGTGGAGTTTGATTCCGATAGAGATATCGCGACCAATACTACAAATGATGCAGAGTATAACTCTAGCAACTTGAAGGCAAGAAAGATCCAAATGAATCATCTCAAGGCAATCCTACTTAATGTAGCAATCAACCTGATCGGAAGGAAAACAGATTTGAACAAGCCCTAACGGCAAGATTTGTTTTACATGTGGAGTATGGAGAAGGAAGCGAATGTCAACATGGGAGTCCAAGTGAAGAAGTGGCTAGCCTGTCAAAATAAGCCCAATATTCAATCCGTTTTTATAGGACCGTTGGTAACGGAGTTATGCCTAGGATTAGGGGTCGATGCGGATCTTACGGATGAGAAAGTTGAAGACGAGATGAAAGCATTTACCGTCCAAGACTTGTTTGCTATGAACCTTTGGTTGGGAGGTGATGATGCCCCGCTAATTGGTGATAAGGAAGAGGAAGAAGAGGAAGAGGATGATGACGGAAATGAAGAGCAACAACAACAAGGTGGAGAGGGCGTTCAACATGGTGGACCCGTGATGATGGATTGGGAATCTACAAGAGCCTTTCATATGCAATTGCACCGAGAACAAATAGCGTTTCTACAAGCCCATAGCGCAAGGCAAGATGAGGAATTGAACGGCTAAGAGAATCGGTGGAGCACAACACGAGAATAATTGAGGAGCTCCAAGCACAATTGGCTAACCAATTCCATCCACCATCATATGGAGGCCAATGAAGGAATCCACCACTCCAAGGCAAAAGAAAGGAACATATTTGAAGAAAGAAAAAACAATGATTGAATGATGTTTGTTTGAGATGTGTCCTAAGGTTCCCTATGCGTGGGGTTCCGACATACATTTCTTTATTTTTCATCCAACTTACCGCTTTTTGTAGGAAATGGGAAGAACCAAAGAGCAAGCCAAGAAAAAGATTTATGAAGAAGCAAGCACTAGCCGAACAAGGGCTAGAGCACAACCACGACCTCCCCCACCACAAGTTGATCCTAATGCAAGAGGAACAAGGGTCCTCCGAGGCTTAACTCATGAACAATTGGCGCTTGTGGATGTGTATAAGTCAAAGATTTTAATTGGAGGGAAATACTTCTATCCGAGTGTGCATGGTAAATCGGTTGCTAAGACACCCTCAATGGAGCAAAGTAGTCGAATGGAGAGGACCGACATATACCCCAGTTACCTACGAGTTTCCTGCATCCTTGAACATATAAAAAGAGCCAAACAATGCCAGGAAATCCATTTCTTATATGCTTTTCGGGAATACACATAATCACTCCGTTGATTAGCTAGCTTCGATACTTGGGTTACATACCCGTGATGGGATGAGCATGCCTTACTTCCGGAGGTACCATGTGGAGTTTGATTCCGATAGAGATATCGCGACCAATACTACAAATGATGCAGAGTATAACTCTAGCAACTTGAAGGCAAGAAAGATCCGAATGAATCATCTCAAGGCAATCCTACTTAATTTAGCAATCAACTTGATCGGAAGGAAAACAGATTTGAACAAGCCCTAACGGCAAGATTTGTTTTACATGTGGAGTATGGAGAAGGAAGCGGATGTCAACATGGGAGTCCAAGTGAAGAAGTGGCTAGCCTGTCAAAATAAGCCCAATATTCAATCCGTTTTTATAGGACCGTTGGTAACGGAGTTATGCCTAGGATTAGGGGTCGATGCGGATCTTACGGATGAGAAAGTTGAAGACGAGATGAAAGCATTTACCGTCCAAGACTTGTTTGCTATGAACCTTTGGTTGGGAGGTGATGATGCCCCGCTAATTGGTGATAAGGAAGAGGAAGAAGAGGAAGAGGATGATGACGGAAATGAAGAGCAACAACAACAAGGTGGAGAGGGCGTTCAACATGGTGGACCCGTGATGATGGATTGGGAATCTACAAGAGCCTTTCATATGCAATTGCACCGAGAACAAATAGCGTTTCTACAAGCCCATAGCGCAAGGCAAGATGAGGAATTGAACGGCTAAGAGAATCGGTGGAGCACAACACGAGAATAATTGAGGAGCTCCAAGCACAATTGGCTAACCAATTCCATCCACCATCATATGGAGGCCAATGAAGGAATCCACCACTCCAAGGCAAAAGAAAGGAACATATTTGAAGAAAGAAAAAACAATGATTGAATGATGTTTGTTTGAGATGTGTCCTAAGGTTCCCTATGCGTGGGGTTCCGACATACATTTCTTTATTTTTCATCCAACTTACCGCTTTTTGTAGGAAATGGGAAGAACCAAAGAGCAAGCCAAGAAAAAGATTTATGAAGAAGCAAGCACTAGCCGAACAAGGGCTAGAGCACAACCACGACCTCCCCCACCACAAGTTGATCCTAATGCAAGAGGAACAAGGGTCCTCCGAGGCTTAACTCATGAACAATTGGCGCTTGTGGATGTGTATAAGTCAAAGATTTTAATTGGAGGGAAATACTTCTATCCGAGTGTGCATGGTAAATCGGTTGCTAAGACACCCTCAATGGAGCAAAGTAGTCGAATGGAGAGGACCGACATATACCCCAGTTACCTACGAGTTTCCTGCATCCTTGAACATATAAAAAGAGCCAAACAATGCCAGGAAATCCATTTCTTATATGCTTTTCGGGAATACACATAATCACTCCGTTGATTAGCTAGCTTCGATACTTGGGTTACATACCCGTGATGGGATGAGCATGCCTTACTTCCGGAGGTACCATGTGGAGTTTGATTCCGATAGAGATATCGCGACCAATACTACAAATGATGCAGAGTATAACTCTAGCAACTTGAAGGCAAGAAAGATCCAAATGAATCATCTCAAGGCAATCCTACTTAATGTAGCAATCAACCTGATCGGATGGAAAACAGATTTGAACAAGCCCTAACGGCAAGATTTGTTTTACATGTGGAGTATGGAGAAGGAAGCGGATGTCAACATGGGAGTCCAAGTGAAGAAGTGGCTAGCCTGTCAAAATAAGCCCAATATTCAATCCGTTTTTATAGGACCGTTGGTAACGGAGTTATGCCTAGGATTAGGGGTCGATGCGGATCTTACGGATGAGAAAGTTGAAGACGAGATGAAAGCATTTACCGTCCAAGACTTGTTTGCTATGAACCTTTGGTTGGGAGGTGATGATGCCCCGCTAATTGGTGATAAGGAAGAGGAAGAAGAGGAAGAGGATGATGACGGAAATGAAGAGCAACAACAACAAGGTGGAGAGGGCGTTCAACATGGTGGACCCGTGATGATGGATTGGGAATCTACAAGAGCCTTTCATATGCAATTGCACCGAGAACAAATAGCGTTTCTACAAGCCCATAGCGCAAGGCAAGATGAGGAATTGAACGGCTAAGAGAATCGGTGGAGCACAACACGAGAATAATTGAGGAGCTCCAAGCACAATTGGCTAACCAATTCCATCCACCATCATATGGAGGCCAATGAAGGAATCCACCACTCCAAGGCAAAAGAAAGGAACATATTTGAAGAAAGAAAAAACAATGATTGAATGATGTTTGTTTGAGATGTGTCCTAAGGTTCCCTATGCGTGGGGTTCCGACATACATTTCTTTATTTTTCATCCAACTTACCGCTTTTTGTAGGAAATGGGAAGAACCAAAGAGCAAGCCAAGAAAAAGATTTATGAAGAAGCAAGCACTAGCCGAACAAGGGCTAGAGCACAACCACGACCTCCCCCACCACAAGTTGATCCTAATGCAAGAGGAACAAGGGTCCTCCGAGGCTTAACTCATGAACAATTGGCGCTTGTGGATGTGTATAAGTCAAAGAATTTAATTGGAGGGAAATACTTCTATCCGAGTGTGCTAAGAGAATTCGGTTGCGAAGACATGGTAAATCGGTTGCTAAGACACCCTCTGATGAGACCGGAATGCAACAAATAAATGATCCATTAAAAGTCTCGAGTGGCCCGGTAACAAGATCTAAGTCAAGGAAGATTCAAGAGGCTTTTAACACTTTTGTGCAAACAGATTGGAGTCCAACATCTTTTTGTGAAGAAGAAGATCAATCTGGAAAAATAATTCTATTCAATTGTCTTCACATAAAAACTTTTGAAGACAATTCAGACTTCAGTATCAGATCAAATTTCCCGGTGTGAAATTATTTGCAAGGTGTATTTTTTTTAGGTGGGAAACTACTTTGCAAGAATTGTATTTTTTTTTTTGGGTGGAAATTACTTTTGCAAAATGTTGTATTTTTAATTTTGGGTGGGAAATTATTTTGTATTTTAATTTTGGGTGGGGAATTATTTTGTATTTTTAATTTTGGGTGAGAATTACTTTTACAAAGTTGTAATTTTTTATTTTGGGTGGGATTAGTGACCTAGAATATTTAATACCTTATTTTCCCCTATAAATACCCCATAAACCCAATGGTTTGAGACACACCTTGTAAGAATTCAATTTGAGTGAAATTTCTCTCTTTTCTTTGCATGAGAAGTGCATTGAAGTTTAGGTTGTTTGTGAGAAGCATTCAATCTTGGTAGGCTAGTGAGAAGCTAGTTTATCCTTTATCTTGTTCTTTATATTCACACACATATCCAAAAACCCAAAAAGAATACTATTACTCATATTATATTGCTAATTTTATTTTTGTATCTTAATTCTAGTGCTAGATTCCTAATACTCTAATTCTTAGCCTTGCTTAATAATCTAAGGGTTGAGAGTATTATTTGTTAGTTTGGTGAGGCATTTGTAGAGTTGGGATCTCAAAATCCAAGAGTCTACAAGGTAAGATTCTCTTTTGGACACGAAAGGTTCTTGAGTGATTCCTTGAGTGTGCACTTATTGCGGGAAGCAATCCGTGTACGCATCAGTTTGGTATCAGAGCCAAGTTCCTTTTTTTTTTCTTCTTATTTTATCATTCCTATCTTTAATTTCCTTTTTTTTTTCTCTCTCTTATTCCATTATTCCTATCTGTAATTTCATATTTACTGTTGTTCCATTTCCTTTTCCCTTATATCCGTTACGTTCTTGCTTTATTCTATTATTGCTATCTTAAAGTTCATATTTACTCTTCCTTGCTACTTTAAATTTCATATCTACTATTGTGTCTATTTTTTTTTTATTCATTTCCGTACTTTTACTCTTTATATTCATAGCTTTGATTTGGTGACCTTATAAAGGTTAGATACCATCAAGCTTCTTTTAATCTATTCTACTATTGTATTTTTAATTTAGTTGAAGTTTACTTTATTGGAGGTTTGTTAAAAAACAAAAAGAAAAAAAAAGGAAAAAAAAAAAGAAGAAGAAAAAAAAACAAAACAAAACAAAAAAAGCAAAGAAAAAAAAAAGAAAAAGAAGAAAGGATAAGGTTGGTTTGATTTTTAGTTTGAATTGTTGAATTTATATCTAAGCATTACCTGAAATTAATTGTGCTTTGTTTCTTTCTATCACATATACTTCTTCTACTTTCTTTGTTTCTTACAAAAAAAAAAAAAAAACCACCTGTGTCAGTTTCAAACACACTGTGTCAGTTTCTACATCACTCTGTACATGCTATTTCCTACCTTTCGTGCTTACTAGACTCAAACTCTACAAGTGTTTGGTTTGTTGTTTGTGGTGGATACAACCCTTGTGAATTTTAAGCTTTGTTAAGGACCAAGAGGAAAAGAACTAGTACTTGAGAAAAAAAAAAGTAAAAAAAAAAAAAGAGTGAATAAACTGTGAGTGATTAAATATTTCCTTTTGATTACTATCTTCTTATTTTTTTGCATTTTTTTTTTTACTTAAAGGAATGTCAAGTATGGCTAGTACTAGTGAACAAGGTAGTATTATTGCCCAAATGGAGAAAATGATGACCATGATGAAAGATCTTAGTGATAGGCTACAAAACATAGAAAATCAAAGAGTGAGAGTTGAAAATGAGGGAGTACAAAATCATGAGGGAGGAAACCAAGAAGAGAGAAGGGGTAGAGAAATAACAAGATATAATAGTTTACCTCGCATGCTCCCTAGAAGATTTGTGGAAGAAAGGGTAGATAATAATCTTAGCTCTTTAAGAATGGAAATGCCTACTTTTAATGGGGATGATGAACCCGAAGTTTTCTTAAGTTGGGTAGATGAAGTGGAGGATATTTTTGGGCTTCATAACTTTGGGGAAGAAAAGAAGTTTAAAACAGCCATAACATCCCTAAAAGATTTTGCTAAATTGTGGTGGAAACAACTTAGTCGTAGGCGTCTAGAAGACCAAGATGAACCTATAGAGACATGGGGAGAGCTTAAGAGGGAGATGAGAAGGAAGTTTGTGCCTAGTAATTTTTATCGTGATATGCGCAGAAAATTACAAGAACTCAAACAAGGCAGCAAGTCCGTTCGTGAGTTCTACAAGGAGATGGAGAGATTGAAGGCACGAGCAAATATCCAGGAGGATGACGAGACCACCATAGCCCATATCCTTGAAGGATTCAACCGTGATATTCGAAGAGAACTCCGCAACCAAGAATTTGACGACGTGGACAAATTGGTTCGAGTTGCTTCGAAGGTAGAAGATGAGCTGAGATCTGAAAGGGGAAGCAAACCATCTGTGTCTTCTCAATGGGATCAACCAAGGAGGGCTACTAACAACTCCTATCAGTCAAGGACACAAAAGGAGTACTCTCGACCATCCCACACCCAGGAGGAGAAGAAAAATAACCAAAGGGAGAAAGAGAAGTTCCAAGAGGGCTCAAAGCAAAAGGTTAGTACTGTGACATGTTACAGGTGTCAAGGCCGAGGACATTATGCTCGAGAATGCCCCAACACCAAAAAAATTCTCACCACCGGCAAAGATGAGCGAGAATACATGTCCGCAAATGAATCTGATGACGAAGAGTTGGAGCCTATCGGAGAAAGACAAAAAGATGACCATTCTGAAGAAGAAGTGCAAGAAGATGATGCTCTACATTTCAACTGCGTTGTCCACAAAGCCTTGAGCACTCTAGTTGTCCTAGATCAAGAAGAACAACGAGAGAACATCTTCTATGGAAAATGCAAGATTCCCGGTGCTACATGCAGTTTCATCATTGATGGGGGGAGTTGTACCAATGTGATCAGCGAGGATGTAGTTAATGCAATGAAAATACCAACAATCCAACATCCTCAACCCTATAAGCTACAATGGCTTAATGATGATGGTGAACTCAAGGTACACAAACAAGCCCTCATTTCTATTTCTATTGGAAAATATCAAGATGATGTGTTATGTGATGTCATCCCAATGCATGCTTGTCACATCTTGCTTGGTCGGCCATGGCAATATGACCGAGACACCTTACACCATGGTAAGACAAACAAGTACACCATTCATAAAGGAGGTAAGAAGTATACTTTGACTCCACTAGCACCAAAAGAAGTGTACAACCTACAAGTGCAATCAAAAAAATTGAGAGAAGAACTTGCCCAAAAGGCAAAAGAGGCCATGAAGGAAACCACTAGTGGAAAACAAAATACCATAGCTCATGAGAAGAAGCAAAGAAAGGAAGGGATGAAGAAGGACACTACGCAATCCTCTCATAATTTGCTCATGACAAAGGGAGAAGTGGAGCAAGCCTTAAGAAGGGGAGAGGGAGTTTTCTTACTTTACCCGATTGATTTTTGTTTAAATGTTATTAAAAGTGAAATTATCCCTTCTGATGTTTCTGCTTTGCTTTCTGAATTTGCAGATGTCTTTCCTGAAGAGTTACCAAAGGGGTTACCTCCAATTCGTGGGATTGAGCATCAAATTGATCTCATACCTGGAGCAAGTTTGCCTAATAGACCGGCATATCGCACTAATCCTGACGAGGCCAAGGAGATTCAACGACAAGTTGATGAGTTGTTACAAGCTGGATTCATCCAAGAAAGCCTCAGTCCATGTGCTGTACCCGTACTACTTGTACCAAAGAAAGATGGCACGTGGCGGATGTGTGTTGATTGTCGCGCCATCAATAACATCACGGTAAAGTATCGCTATCCTATTCCTAGGTTAGATGATATGCTTGATGAATTGCATGGGGCTGAAATTTTCAGTAAAATAGATCTAAGAAGAGGTTATCATCAAATTAGAATGCAAAAGGGAGATGAATGGAAAACTGCCTTCAAGACTAAAAATGGTCTCTATGAATGGTTAGTTATGCCGTTTGGATTAACAAATGCCCCTAGCACCTTCATGAGATTGATGAACCATGTTCTTAGGAATTTTATTGGAAAATTTGTTGTTGTGTATTTTGATGATATTCTCATTTACAGCAAAGACCCTCAAAAGCATATAATACATCTTAAAGAAGTCTTTCTTGTTTTAAGAAGAGAACAATTGTATGCTAACCTTGAGAAATGCTATTTTGGTGTGGAAAGTGTTGTTTTTCTTGGTTTTATAGTAAGTTCTAAAGGCATTGAAGTAGATGAGACCAAGATACAAGCAATTCGAGATTGGCCAACACCAAAAACAGCAACTGAAGTCCGTAGTTTCCATGGTCTTGCCAGTTTCTATCGGAGATTTGTCAAGGACTTCAGTACAATTGCAGCCCCATTGAATGAACTTGTGAAAAAAGATGTTAAATTTGAATGGGGCCCTAAACAAGAACAAGCCTTTCAAACCCTCAAGGAAAAATTGTGTTCTGCTCAGGTACTTTCGTTACCAAACTTTGATAAAACTTTTGAGATTGAGTGTGATGCATCTGGGATAGGTATTGGAGCTGTTCTTATGCAAGAAGGACATCCTATTGCCTACTTTAGTGAGAAATTAAGTGGTCCTGCACTTAATTACTCTACATATGATAAGGAGTTATATGCACTTGTAAGAACTCTTGAGACTTGGGAGCATTACCTATGGTTTAAAGAGTTTGTCATACACTCCGATCATGAGGCACTCAAACACCTTAGGGGGCAAGGTAAGTTAAGCAAGAGACATGCGAAATGGCTTGAGTTTATTGAAGCATTTTCGTATGTTATCAAGTATAAACAAGGTAAGGAAAACCGAGTGGCTGATGCTTTATCTCGAAGGTATGCTCTACTTTCATCATTACAAGCCAAATTACTTGGTTTTGAATTTCTCAAAGAATTGTATAGTAATGATGTTGATTTTGCAGAAAAATATAAGGCATGTTCTACAACTCCAATTGGCAAATATTATCTACTTGATGGATATTTGTTCAAAGAAAATAGATTGTGTGTGCCAAATTGTTCTTTAAGAGAAATGTTTATTAAGGAAGCCCATAGTGGTGGATTAATGGGACACTTCGGTGTGACTAAAACTTATGAAGTCCTACATGGACACTTCTTTTGGCCCAAGTTAAGAAGGGATGTGGAATTGTTTGTTAGCAAATGTGTTACTTGCAAACAAGCTAAATCACGATCTCTCCCACAAGGGTTATACACACCATTAATTGTTCCTAAGGAACCCTGGACTGATTTATCTATGGATTTTATAGTAGGGTTACCTAGAAGTAGAAGGGGCCATGACTCAATCTATGTTGTTGTTGATCGATTTAGTAAAATGGCTCATTTTATTGGTTGTCACAAAACTAATGATGCCTCTCATATTGCAGATTTATTCTTCAAAGAGGTAGTGCGTTTACATGGGATTCCACGCACCATTTTTGGCGAATACTTTGGGGAAAGCTTGGTACAAAACTTTTGTACTCTACTGCTTGTCATCCACAAACAGATGGCCAAACCGAAGTTTTGAATAGAACTCTAACACAACTTCTAAGGGTAGTCATTAGAAAAAACCTCAAGTCTTGGGAAGAAAGCTTACCATATGTGGAGTTTGCTTATAACCGAGCTATACATTCCACTACAAATATGTCACCATTTGAGGTTGCTTATGGTTTTAATCCATTAACCCCCTTAGATTTGATTCCCTTACATGTGAATGATAAGGAATGTGCGGATGCTGCTAAGAAAGCTCAAGGGATTCGTGAATTTCATTCCAAGGTTCGAGCTCAAATTGAAAAGAAAAATGAGCAATACGCTCAAAAGGCCAACAAGGGACGCAAGGCAATAATTTTTAAATTCGGAGATTGGGTTTGGATCCACTACAACAAAAACAGATTTCCAAACCAACGCAAGTCCAAGTTGATGCCTCGAGGAGATGGACCTTTCCAAGTGCTTGAAAGAATCAATGACAATGCATACAAATTAGATCTTCGAGGTGAGCATAGTGTTTCTTCTACATTTAATGTTGCTGATTTAGCTCCTTTTGAATTTTCAGATTCGGGGACGAATCTTTTTCAAGAAGGGGAGGATGATGAGACCGGAATGCAACAAATAAATGATCCATTAAAAGTCTCGAGTGGCCCGGTAACAAGATCTAAGTCAAGGAAGATTCAAGAGGCTTTTAACACTTTTGTGCAAACAGATTGGAGTCCAACATCTTTTTGTGAAGAAGAAGATCAATCTGGAAAAATAATTCTATTCAATTGTCTTCACATAAAAACTTTTGAAGACAATTCAGACTTCAGTATCAGATCAAATTTCCCGGTGTGAAATTATTTGCAAGGTGTATTTTTTTAGGTGGGAAACTATTTTGCAAGAATTGTATTTTTTTTTTTTGGGTGGAAATTACTTTTGCAAAATGTTGTATTTTTAATTTTGGGTGGGAAATTATTTTGTATTTTAATTTTGGGTGGGGAATTATTTTGTATTTTTAATTTTGGGTGGGAATTACTTTTACAAAGTTGTAATTTTTTATTTTGGGTGGGATTAGACCTAGAATATTTAATACCTTATTTTCCCCTATAAATACCCCATAAACCCAATGGTTTGAGACACACCTTGTAAGAATTCAATTTGAGTGAAATTTCTCTCTTTTCTTTGCAAGAGAAGTGCATTGAAGTTTAGATTGTTTGTGAGAAGCATTCAATCTTGGTAGGCTAGTGAGAAGCTAGTTTATCCTTTATCTTGTTCTTTATATTCACACACATATCCAAAAACCCAAAAAGAATACTATTACTCATATTATATTGCTAATTTTATTTTTGTATCTTAATTCTAGTGCTAGATTCCTAATACTCTAATTCTTAGCCTTGCTTAATAATCTAAGGGTTGAGAGTATTATTTGTTAGTTTGGTGAGGCATTTGTAGAGTTGGGATCTCAAAATCCAAGAGTCTACAAGGTAAGATTCTCTTTTGGACACGAAAGGTTCTTGAGTGATTCCTTGAGTGTGCACTTATTGCGGGAAGCAATCCGTGTACGCATCACCCTCAATGGAGCAAAGTATTCGAATGGAGAGGACCGACATATACCCCAGTTACCTACGAGTTTCCTGCATCCTTGAACATATAAAAAGAGCCAACCTACGAGTTTCCTGCATCCTTGAACATATAAAAAGAGCCAAACTACGAGTTTCCTGCATCCTTGAACATATAAAAAGAGCCAAAGAATGCCAGGAAATCCATTTCTTATATGCTTTTCGGGAATACATATAATCACTCCGTTGATTAGCTAGCTTTTTTCGGGAATACATATAATCACTCCGTTGATTAGCTAGCTTCGATACTTGGGTTACATACCCGTGATGAGATGAGCATGCCTTACTTCCGGAAGTACCATGTGGAGTTTGATTCCGATAGAGATATCGCGACCAATACTACGAATGATGCAGAGTATAACTCTTGCAACTTGAAGGCAAGAAAGATCCGAATGAATCATCTCAAGGCAATCCTACTTAATTTAGCAATCAACTTGATCGGAAGGAAAACAGATTTGAACAAGCCCTAACGGCAAGATTTGTTTTACATGTGGAGTATGGAGAAGGAAGCGGATGTCAACATGGGAGTCCAAGTGAAGAAGTGGCTAGCCTGTCAAAATAAGCCCAATATTCAATCCGTTTTTATAGGACCGTTGGTAACGGAGTTATGCCTAGGATTAGGGGTCGATGCGGATCTTACGGGTGAGAAAGTTGAAGACGAGATGAAAGCATTTACCGTCCAAGACTTGTTTGCTATGAACCTTTGGTTGGGAGGTGATGATGCCCCGCTAATTGGTGATAAGGAAGAGGAAGAAGAGGAAGAGGATGATGACGGAAATGAAGACCAACAACAACAAGGTGAAGAGGGCGTTCAACATGGTGGACCCGTGATGATGGATTGGGAATCTACAAGAGCCTTTCATATGCAATTGCACCGAGAACAAATAGCGTTTCTACAAGCCCATAGCGCAAGGCAAGATGAGGAATTGCACGGCTAAGAGAATCGGTGGAGCACAACACGAGAATAATTGAGGAGCTCCAAGCACAATTGGCTAACCAATTCCATCCACCATCATATGGAGGCCAATGAAGGAATCCACCACTCCAAGGCAAAAGAAAGGAACATATTTGAAGAAAGAAAAAACAATGATTGAATGATGTTTGTTTGAGATGTGTCTTAAGGTTCCCTATGCGTGGGGTTCCGACATACATTTCTTTATTTTTCATCCAACTTACCGCTTTTTGTAGGATATGGGAAGAACCAAAGAGCAAGCCAAGAAAAAGATTTATGAAGAAGCAAGCACTAGCCGAACAAGGGCTAGAGCACAACCACGACCTCCCCCACCACAAGTTGATCCTAATGCAAGAGGAACAAGTGTCCTCCGAGGCTTAACTCATAAACAATTGGCGCTTGTGGATGTGTATAAGTCAAAGAATTTAATTGGAGAGAAATACTTCTATCCGAGTGTGCTAATAGAATTCGGTTACGAAGACATGGTAAATCGGTTGCTAAGACACCCTCAATGGAGCAAAGTATTCGAATGGAGAGGACCGACATATACCCCAGTTACCTACGAGTTTCCTGCATCCTTGAACATATAAAAAGAGCCAAACAATGCCAGGAAATCCATTTCTTATATGCTTTTCGGGAATACACATAATCACTCCGTTGATTAGCTAGCTTCGATACTTGGGTTACATACCCGTGATGGGATGAGCATGCCTTAATTCCGGAGGTACCATGTGGAGTTTGATTCCGATAGAGATATCGCGACCAATACTACAAATGATGCAGAGTATAACTCTAGCAACTTGAAGGCAAGAAAGATCCGAATGAATCATCTCAAGGCAATCCTACTTAATTTAGCAATCAACTTGATCGGAAGGAAAATAGATTTGAACAAGCCCTAACGACAAGATTTGTTTTATATGTGGAGTATGGAGAACGAAGCGGATGTCAACATGGGAGTCCAAGTGAAGAAGTGGCTAGCCTGTCAAAATAAGCCCAATATTCAATCCGTTTTTATAGGACCGTTGGTAACGGAGTTATGCCTAGGATTAGGGGTCGATGCGGATCTTACGGATGAGAAAGTTGAAGACGAGATGAAAGCATTTACCGTCCAAGACTTGTTTGCTATGAACCTTTGGTTGGGAGGTGATGATGCCCCGCTAATTGGTGATAAGGAAGAGGAAGAAGAGGAAGAGGATGATGACGGAAATGAAGAGCAACAACAACAAGGTGGAGAGGGCGTTCAACATGGTGGACCCGTGATGATAGATTGGGAATCTACAAGAGCCTTTCATATGCAATTGCACCGAGAACAAATAGCGTTTCTACAAGCCCATAGCGCAAGGCAAGATGAGGAATTGCACGGCTAAGAGAATCGGTGGAGCACAACACGAGAATAATTGAGGAGCTCCAAGCACAATTGGCTAACCAATTCCATCCACCATCATATGGAGGCCAATGAAGGAATCCACCACTCCAAGGCAAAAGAAAGGAACATATTTGAAGAAAGAAAAAACAATGATTGAATGATGTTTGTTTGAGATGTGTCCTAAGGTTCCCTATGCGTGGGGTTCCGACATACATTTCTTTATTTTTCATCCAACTTACCGCTTTTTGTAGGAAATGGGAAGAACCAAAGAGCAAGCCAAGAAAAAGATTTATGAAGAAGCAAGCACTAGCCGAACAAGGGCTAGAGCACAACCACGACCTCCCCCACCACAAGTTGATCCTAATGCAAGAGGAACAAGGGTCCTCCGAGGCTTAACTCATGAACAATTGGCGCTTGTGGATGTGTATAAGTCAAAGAATTTAATTGGAGGGAAATACTTCTATCCGAGTGTGCATGGTAAATCGGTTGCTAAGACACCATCAATGGAGCAAAGTATTCGAATAGAGTGGACCGACATATACCCCAGTTACCTACGAGTTTCCTGCATCCTTGAACATATAAAAAGAGCCAAAGAATGCCAGGAAATCCATTTCTTATATGCTTTTCGGGAATAGATATAATCACTCCGTTGATTAGCTAGCTTCGATACTTGGGTTACATACCCGTGATGAGATGAGCATGCCTTAGTCCCGGAGGTACCATGTGGAGTTTGATTCCGATAGAGATATCGCGACCAATACTACGAATGATGCAGAGTATAACTCTAGCAACTTGAAGGCAAGAAAGATCCGAATGAATCATCTCAAGGCAATCCTACTTAATTTAGCAATCAACTTGATCGGAAGGAAAACA
>NC_044926.1:15695279-15756413 GCF_003576645.1 Ipomoea triloba | reverse complement strand
GAGGCCAATGAAGGAATCCACCACTCCAAGGCAAAAGAAAGGAACATATTTGAAGAAAGAAAAAACAATGATTGAATGATGTTTGTTTGAGATGTGTCCTAAGGTTCCTTATGCGTGGGGTTCCGACATACATTTCTTTATTTTTCATCCAACTTACCGCTTTTTGTAGGAAATGGGAAGAACCAAAGAGCAAGCCAAGAAAAAGATTTATGAAGAAGCAAGCACTAGACCACGACCTCCCCCACCACAAGTTGATCTTAGTGCAAGAGGAAGAAGGGTCCTCCGAGGCTTAACTCATGAACAATTGGCGCTTGTGGATGTGTATAGGTCCAAGAATTTAATTGGAGTCCATACTTTTATCGGAGTGTGCTAAGACATGGTAAATCGGTTGCTAAGACACCCTCAATGGAGCAAAGTATTTAAATGGAGAGGACCGACATATACCCCAGTTACCTACGAGTTTCCTGCATCCTTGAACATATAAAAAGAGCCAAACACTGCCAGGAAATCCATTTCTTATATGCTTTTCGGGAATACATATAATCACTCCGTTGATTAGCTAGCTTCGATACTTGGGTTACAAACCCGTGATGAGATGAGCATGTCTTACTTCCGGAGGTACCATGTGGAGTTTGATTCCGATAGAGATATCGCGACCAATACTACGAATGATGCAGAGTATAACTCCAGCAACTTGAAGGCAAGAAAGATCCGAATGAATCATCTCAAGGCAATCCTACTTAATTTAGCAATCAACTTGATCGGAAGGAAAACAAATCTGAACCATTTAGCAATCAACTTGATCGGAAGGAAAACAAATCTGAACCAGCCCTATCGGCAAGATTTGTTTTACATGTGGAGTATGGAGAAGGAAGCGGATGTCAACATGGGAGTCCATGTGAAGAAGTGGCTAGCCTGTCAAAATAAGCCCAATGTTCAATCCGGTTTTATAGGACCGTTGGTAATGGAGTTATGCCTAGGATTAGGGCTTGATGCGGATCTTACGGATGAGAAAGTTGAAGAATTAGGGCTTGATGCGGATCTTACGGATGAGAAAGTTGAAGATGAGATGAAAGCATTTACCGTCCAAGACTTGTTTGCTATGAACCTTTGGTTGGGAGGTGATGATGCCCCGCTAATTGGTGATAAGGAAGAGGAAGAAGAGGAGGAGGATGATGACGGAAATGAAGAGCAACAACAACAAGGTGGAAAGGGCGTTCAACATGGTTGACCCATGATGATGGATTTGGAATCTACAAGAGCCTTTCATATGCAATTGCACCGAGAACTAATAGCGTTTCTACAAGCCCATAGCGCAAGGCAAGATGAGGAATTGCACGGTTAAGAGAATCGGTGGAGCACAACACGAGAATAATTGAGGAGCTCCAAGCACAATTGGCTAACCAATTCCATCCACCATCATATAGAGGCCAATGAAGGAATCCACCACTCCAAGGCAAAAGAAAGGAACATATTTGAAGAAAGAAAAAACAATGATTGAATGATGTTTGTTTGAGATGTGTCCTAAGGTTCCCTATGCGTGGGGTTCCGACTTACATATCTTTATTTTTAATGAAACTTACCGCTTTTTGTAGGAAATGGGAAGAACCAAAGAGCAAGCCAAGAAAAATAATTATGAAGAAGCAAGCACTAGCCGAACAAGGGCTAGAGCACAACCACGACCTCCTCCACCACAAGTTGATCCTAATGCAAGAGGAACAAGGGTCCTCCGAGGCTTAACTCATAAACAATTGGCGCTTGTGGATGTGTATAAGTCAAAGAATTTAATTGGAGGGAAATATTTCTATCGGAGTGTGCTAAGAGAATTCGGTTGCGAAGACATGGTAAATCGGTTGCTAAGACACCCTCAATGGAGCAAAGTATTCGAATGGAGAGGACCGATATATACCCCAGTTACCTACGAGTTTCCTGCATCCTTGAACATATAAAAAGAGCCAAACAATGCCAGGAAATCCATTTCTTATATGCTTTTCGGGAATAACAATGCCAGGAAATCCATTTCTTATATGCTTTTCGGGAATAACAATGCCAGGAAATCCATTTCTTATATGCTTTTCGGGAATAGATATAATCACTCCGTTGATTAGCTAGCTTCGATACTTGGGTTACATACCCGTGATGGGATGAGCATGCCTTACTTCCAGAGGTACCATGTGGAGTTTGATTCCGATAGAGATATCGCGACCAATATTACGAATGATGCGGAGTGTAACTCTAGCAACTTGAAGGCAAGAAAGATCTGAATGAATCATCACAAGGCAATCCTACTTAATTTAGCAATCAACTTGATCGGAAGGAAAACAAATCTGAACCAGCCCTACCAGCAAGATTTGTTTTACATGTGGAGTATGGAGAAGGAAGCGGATGTCAATATGGGAGTCCAAGTGAAGCCTTTACCCACATCTCAAGCCCAACCTGATTCTCAAACAAGATTGTTCTCTGCTTGGAAAATTAGAAATCCATCTCACCCTTTGCACCAGCAAGTTTTTAGACCTTTCACCATTTCAGAACAAACTACCACTCCATCCCAGCCAATTATATCCTCAAAATCAAATGACCTGTACCCTCCACCAAATACAACCCCAAATACGACCCAAATGATGCTCCATGAAACAATCACAGATAAGGATCTTTTTGATTTTGTTATCAAAGGCCCAGATCCACCTGAGAGAAACCTACCAGTCATGGAAGCTTATAGTGCTGGAGAAATATCAGAAGAATTTGGCTACCAATCTGAAACAACTCAGTCAGAATCAGAAGGATATACAGATCCAGAAGGAGAAGAATCCTTTTCTATTTCTAATCAGGACTCAGAAAACCCTGCATTTATGGCAGATCCGGCAGAATCATCAACTGGTGGATACACAACTCAACAACCTGCTGATCAACCAATGGGTCATACAGAGGAAGAATACTTTGGTGTTGAAAATGCCACGGAAATGGTGATGCACAAAGGAGTAAATTATCAATTCTTTACAATTGATGATTTATCACCAGAAAAGTGGGGAGAGAAGTTTGCTGAGTTCCACACATGGATGACTACCAGGAATCTAGTAGAACGAGATACTTTCAAAATCCTGATGGAATTTACAGCAAAGTTCACCGGAATTCTTAAAGATTGGTGGTCTAAAGCAGATGGGGCATTCAAGATGATGTTCTTAGGACTACCTCTCCAGGAAGCCGTTTCAATGATTTACTTCATATTTCTGGGTAAACATGAAGATGAAGTAGAACAGAAGAGAACGGAGTTTTTCAGAATGAAGTGCCTGTCTTATGAAAAAGGCACTTAGAGGAACACTTCAAAAGGATGACAAAAGTTTTCTATTTTCTGGGATTTGACAACAATCTCAAGCAAGCTTTTGTTTCATCCTTACCACCCCTGCTGGCAGACAGTACAGATCAACTTATCAAAAAGAATCATGGATCCATAACACATCTTTCAACTGGGCAGATTAGGTAAGCAATATTTGAAAGCCTAGACAATATTTGCCAAATCCACAACAAGTTCCAGACCTTGAGAAAGCATGAATCAATTCTTTCCAAAGCATGCCAGAAGCCAAACCTCATAATAGGATCCTCATGCAATGGAGTGTGTGGAGACAAACCCAGAGTAAGAAGGAGAAATTTCACTCGCTTCAAGAAGAATCCTCAAAACACCAGGAGAATCGGATGGAAGCCAAGGAGGAGATATTTCAGAAAATCCCAGAACCAGAAAGCACAACCAAAAAAGAGAGGAAATAAAGCATCTAACAAATGCTTTGTTTGTGGAAAACCAGGACACTACGCCAAAGATTGCAAGGAGAAGCAAGCGGCTAAAATGATATCGGAAGTCATGTCTCTTATTGATGACGATATCGCCGAAGAAGACCTGGATGGCTATCTTAGCCCAGAAGACGAACCTTCAACAGAAACAATCTTTTTCATAGAAGATGAAGTTCCGGAAGAGGATTTTATCTCATACAATTTTGGGATAAAAGAAGATGAAGAGTTCAAGGCACCCCATGTGAAAGTACAGATCAAGCACCGGTTAAGCAAGCCATTCGATGCCATAGCCCTTGTTGATACTGGAGCTCAGTTCTCAATGATGAACCCAAAGTTGTTACCTCAAGAGGCATGGAGACCATCCCAGAAACGTCTTACATCAGCATCTGGAGATGATTTTGATGCAGGATTAGAAACGAAGGAACCATTGGAGATTAGCATACTTCCTAACTGCAAAATCCAAATTCATGTTCTTGGATGTGGCCTTCCAAGAAGGGATTTGCTATTAGGATTTNAATGCCAGGAAATCCATTTCTTATATGCTTTTCGGGAATAGATATAATCACTCCGTTGATTAGCTAGCTTCGATACTTGGGTTACATACCCGTGATGGGATGAGCATGCCTTACTTCCAGAGGTACCATGTGGAGTTTGATTCCGATAGAGATATCGCGACCAATATTACGAATGATGCGGAGTGTAACTCTAGCAACTTGAAGGCAAGAAAGATCTGAATGAATCATCACAAGGCAATCCTACTTAATTTAGCAATCAACTTGATCGGAAGGAAAACAAATCTGAACCAGCCCTACCAGCAAGATTTGTTTTACATGTGGAGTATGGAGAAGGAAGCGGATGTCAATATGGGAGTCCAAGTGAAGCCTTTACCCACATCTCAAGCCCAACCTGATTCTCAAACAAGATTGTTCTCTGCTTGGAAAATTAGAAATCCATCTCACCCTTTGCACCAGCAAGTTTTTAGACCTTTCACCATTTCAGAACAAACTACCACTCCATCCCAGCCAATTATATCCTCAAAATCAAATGACCTGTACCCTCCACCAAATACAACCCCAAATACGACCCAAATGATGCTCCATGAAACAATCACAGATAAGGATCTTTTTGATTTTGTTATCAAAGGCCCAGATCCACCTGAGAGAAACCTACCAGTCATGGAAGCTTATAGTGCTGGAGAAATATCAGAAGAATTTGGCTACCAATCTGAAACAACTCAGTCAGAATCAGAAGGATATACAGATCCAGAAGGAGAAGAATCCTTTTCTATTTCTAATCAGGACTCAGAAAACCCTGCATTTATGGCAGATCCGGCAGAATCATCAACTGGTGGATACACAACTCAACAACCTGCTGATCAACCAATGGGTCATACAGAGGAAGAATACTTTGGTGTTGAAAATGCCACGGAAATGGTGATGCACAAAGGAGTAAATTATCAATTCTTTACAATTGATGATTTATCACCAGAAAAGTGGGGAGAGAAGTTTGCTGAGTTCCACACATGGATGACTACCAGGAATCTAGTAGAACGAGATACTTTCAAAATCCTGATGGAATTTACAGCAAAGTTCACCGGAATTCTTAAAGATTGGTGGTCTAAAGCAGATGGGGCATTCAAGATGATGTTCTTAGGACTACCTCTCCAGGAAGCCGTTTCAATGATTTACTTCATATTTCTGGGTAAACATGAAGATGAAGTAGAACAGAAGAGAACGGAGTTTTTCAGAATGAAGTGCCTGTCTTATGAAAAAGGCACTTAGAGGAACACTTCAAAAGGATGACAAAAGTTTTCTATTTTCTGGGATTTGACAACAATCTCAAGCAAGCTTTTGTTTCATCCTTACCACCCCTGCTGGCAGACAGTACAGATCAACTTATCAAAAAGAATCATGGATCCATAACACATCTTTCAACTGGGCAGATTAGGTAAGCAATATTTGAAAGCCTAGACAATATTTGCCAAATCCACAACAAGTTCCAGACCTTGAGAAAGCATGAATCAATTCTTTCCAAAGCATGCCAGAAGCCAAACCTCATAATAGGATCCTCATGCAATGGAGTGTGTGGAGACAAACCCAGAGTAAGAAGGAGAAATTTCACTCGCTTCAAGAAGAATCCTCAAAACACCAGGAGAATCGGATGGAAGCCAAGGAGGAGATATTTCAGAAAATCCCAGAACCAGAAAGCACAACCAAAAAAGAGAGGAAATAAAGCATCTAACAAATGCTTTGTTTGTGGAAAACCAGGACACTACGCCAAAGATTGCAAGGAGAAGCAAGCGGCTAAAATGATATCGGAAGTCATGTCTCTTATTGATGACGATATCGCCGAAGAAGACCTGGATGGCTATCTTAGCCCAGAAGACGAACCTTCAACAGAAACAATCTTTTTCATAGAAGATGAAGTTCCGGAAGAGGATTTTATCTCATACAATTTTGGGATAAAAGAAGATGAAGAGTTCAAGGCACCCCATGTGAAAGTACAGATCAAGCACCGGTTAAGCAAGCCATTCGATGCCATAGCCCTTGTTGATACTGGAGCTCAGTTCTCAATGATGAACCCAAAGTTGTTACCTCAAGAGGCATGGAGACCATCCCAGAAACGTCTTACATCAGCATCTGGAGATGATTTTGATGCAGGATTAGAAACGAAGGAACCATTGGAGATTAGCATACTTCCTAACTGCAAAATCCAAATTCATGTTCTTGGATGTGGCCTTCCAAGAAGGGATTTGCTATTAGGATTTGATGCTTTCAAGATGATGAAGGTTTTGAATAGATTTATGGTTATGTTCCTGCTAAGTCTCAAGTAATCTCTAACATGTAGAGAAGTTAGGAAGTGGTTCGAGAGTCTTGTTGTCATGCCCCGGAGAGGCTTTTAGTTTTCTCTCACCTTTGGTCCTAATTCTCCACTGCTTTTAGAGACTCCCCGATTTGGTATCAAAGACTCGGGATAGGACCATTGGTAACGGAGTTATGCCTAGGATTAGGGCTTAATGCGGATCTTACGGATGAGAAAGTTGAAGACGAGATGAAAGCATTTACCGTCCAAGACTTGTTTGCTATGAACCTTTGGTTGGGAGGTGATGATGCCCCGCTAATTGGTGATAAGGAAGAGGAAGAAGAGGAAGAGGATGATGACGGAAATGAAGAGCAACAACAACAAGGTGGAGAGGGCGTTCAACATGGTGGACCCATGATGATGGATTGGGAATCTACAAGAGCCTTTCATATGCAATTGCACCGAGAACTAATAGCGTTTCTACAAGCCCATAGCGCAAGGCAAGATGAGGAATTGCACGGCTAAGAGAATCGGTGGAGCACAAAACGAGAATAATTGAGGAGCTCCAAGCACAATTGGCTAACCAATTCCATCCACCATCATATGGAGGCCAATGAAGGAATCCACCACTCCAAGGCAAAAGAAAGGAACATATTTGAAGAAAGAAAAAACAATGATTGAATGATGTTTGTTTGAGATGTATCTTAAGGTTCCCTATGCGTGGGGTTCCGACTTACATTTCTTTATTTTTAATGCAACTTACCGCTTTTTGTAGGAAATGGGAAGAACCAAAGAGCAAGCCAAGAAAAAGAATTATGAAGAAGCAAGCACTAGCCGAACAAGGGCTAGAGCACAACCACCACCTCCACCACCACAAGTTGATCCTAATGCAAGAGGAACAAGGGTCCTCCGAGGCTTAACTCATGAACAATTGGCACTTGTGGATGTGTATAAGTCAAAGACTTTAATTGGAGGGAAATACTTCTATCCGAGTGTGCTAAGTGAATTCGGTTGCGAAGACATGGTAAATCGGTTGCTAAGACACCCTCAATGGAGCAAAGTATTCGAATGGAGAGGACCGACATATACCCTAGTTACCTACGAGTTTCCTGCTTCGTTGAACATATAGAAAGAGCCAAACAATGCTAGGAAATCCATTTCTTATATGCTTTTCGGGAAGAGATATAATCACTCCAGTGATTAGATAGCTTTCATTCTTGGGTTACATACCCGTGATGAGATGAGCATGCCTTACTTCTGGAGGTACGGTGTGAAGTTTGATTCCGATAGAGCTGTCGCGACCCATATTACGAATGACACGGAGTATAACTCTAGCAACTTGAAGGCAAGAAAGATCCGAATGAATCATCTCAAGGCAAACCGACTTAATTTAGCAATCAACTTGTCCGGAAGTAAAAAAAAAATTGAACAAGCCCAACCCGGCAAGATTTGTTTTACATGTGAAGTATGGGGAAGGAAACGGATGTCAACATGGGAGTCCAAGTGAAGAAGTGGCTAGCCTGTCAAAATAAGCCCAATGTTCAATCCGTTTTTAAAGGACTGTTGGTAACGGAGTTATGCCTAGGATTTGGGCTTGATGCAGATCTTACGGATGAGAAAGTTGTAGACGAGATGAAAGCATTTACCGTCTAAGACTTGTTTGCTATGAACCTTTGGTTGAGAGGTGATGATGCCCTGCTAATTGGTGATAAGGAAGAGGAAGAAGAAGAAGAGGATGATGACGGAAATGAAGAGCATTAACAAGTCAACAACAAGGTGGAGAGGGCGTTCAACATGGTGGACCCGTGATGATGGATTGGGAATCTACAAGAGCCTTTCATATGCAATTCCACCGAGAACAAATATTGTTTCTACAAGCCCATAGCGCAAGGCAAGATGAGGAATTGCATTGCTAAGAGAATCGGTGGAGCACAACACGAGAATAATTAAGGAGCTATTCCCTCCACCATCATATGGAGGCCAATGAGGGAATCCACCACTCCAAGGCAAAAGAAAGGAACATATTTGAAGAAAGAAAAAACAATGATTGAATGATGTTTGTTTGAGATGTGTCCTAAGGTTCCCTATGCGTGGGATTCCGACTTACATTTCTTTATTTTTCATGCAACTTACCGCTTTTTGTAGGAAATGGAAACAACCAAAGAGCAAGCCAAGAAAAAGATTTATGAAGAAGCAAGCACTAGCCGAACAAGGGCTAGAGCACAACCACCACCTCCACCACCACAAGTTGATCCTAATGCAAAAGGAACAAGGGTCCTCCGAGGTTTAACTCATGAACAATTGGCGCTTGTGGATGTGTATAAGTCAAAGAATTTAATTGGAGGGAAATACTTCTATCCGATTGTGCTAAGAGAATTCGGTTGCGAATACATGTTAAATGGGTAGCTAAGACACCCTCAATGGAGGAAAGTATTCGAATGGAGAGGACCGACATATACCCCAGTTACCTACGAGTTTCGTGCATCCTTGAACATATAAAAAGAGCCAAACAATGCCAGGAAATCCATTTCTAATTTGCTTTTCGGGAATAGATATAATCACTCCGTTGATTAGCTAGCTTCGATACTTGGGTTACATACCCGTGATAGGATGAGCATGCCTTACTTCCAGAGGTACCATGTGGAGTTTGATTCCGATAGAGATATCGCGACCAATATTACGAATGACGCGGAGTGTAACTCTAGCAACTTGAAGGCAAGAAAGATCCAAATGAATCATCACAAGGCAATCCTACTTAATTTAGCAATCAACTTGATCGGAAGGAAAACAAATATGACACAAGCCCTATCGGCAAGATTTGTTTTACATGTGAAGTACGGAGAAGGAAACGGATGTCAACATGGGAGTCCAAGTGAAGAAGTGGCTAGCCTGTCAAAATAAGCCCAATGTTCAATCCGTTTTTATAGGACAGTTAGTAAAGGAGTTATGCCTAGGATTTGGGCTTGATGCGGATCTTACGGATGAGAACGTTGTAGACGAGATGAAAGCATTTACCGTCCAAGACTTGTTTGCTATGATCCTTTGGTTGGGGACCCGTGATGATGGATTGGGAATCTACAAGAGCCTTTCATATGCAATTGCACCGAGAACAAATAGCGTTTCTACAAGCCCATAGCGCAAGGCAAGATGAGGAATTGCATGGCTAAGAGAATCGGTGGAGCATAACACGAGAATAATTGAGGAGCTCCAAGCATAATTGGCTAACCAATTCTATCCACCATCATATGGAAGCCAATGAAGGAATCCACCACTCCAAGGCAAAAGAAAGGAACATATTTGAAGAAAGAAAATATAATGATTGAATGATGTTTGTTTGAGTTGTGTCCCACAACATTAGGTTCCCTATGCGTGGGGTTCCTACTTACATTTCTTTATTTTTCATCCAACTTACCGCTTTTTGTAGGAAATGGAAAGAACCAAAGAGCAAGCCAAGAAAAAGAATTATGAAGAAACAAGCACTAGCTGAACAAGGGATAGAGCACAACCACCACCTCCCCCACAACAAGTTGATCTTAATGCAAGAAGAACAAGGGTCCTCCGAGGCTTAACTCATGAACAATTGGCGCTTGTGGATGTGTATAAGTCAAAGAATTTAATTGGAGGGAAATACTTCTATCCGAGTGTGCTAAGAGAATTCGGTTGCGAAGACATGGTAAATCGGTTGCTAAGACACCCTCAATGGAGCAAAGTATTCGAATGGAGAGGACCGACATATACCCCAGTTACCTACGAGTTTCCTGCATCCTTGAACATATAAAAAGAGCCAAAGAATGCCAGGAAATCCATTTCTTATATGCTTTTCGGGAATACATATAATCACTCCGTTGATTAGCTAGCTTTGATTACATACCCGTGATGAGATGAGCATGCCTTACTTCCAGAGGTACCATGTGGAGTTTGATTACGACAGAGATGTCGCGACCCATATTACGAATGACGCGGAGTATAACTCTAGCAACTTGAAGGCAAGAAAGATCCGAATGAATCATCTCAAGGCAAACCGACTTCATTTAGCAATCAACTTGTTCGGAAGGAAACAAAATTTGAACAAGCCCAACCCGGCAAGATTTGTTTTACATGTGGAGTATGGAAAAGGAAGCGAATGTCAACATGGGAGTCCAAGTTAAGAAGTGGTTTGCCTCTCAAAATAAGCCCAATGTTCAATCCGTTTTTATAGGACCGTTGGTAACGTAGTTATGTCTAGGATTAGGGCTTGATACGGATCTTACGGGTGAGAAAGTTGAAGACGAGATGAAAGCATTTACCGTCCAAGACTTGTTTTCTATGAACCTTTGGTTGGGAGGTGATGATGCCCCGCTAATTGGTGATAAGGAAGAGGAAGAAGAGGAAGAGGATGATGACGGAAATGAAGAGCAACAACAACAAGGTGGAGAGGGCGTTCAACATGGTGGACCCGTGATGATGGATTGGGAATCTACAAGACCCTTTCATATGCAATTGCACCGAGAACAAATAGCGTTTCTACAAGCCCATAGCGCAAGGCAAGATGAGGAATTGCACGGCTAAGAGAATCGGTGGAGCACAACACGAATGATGTTTGTTTGAGATGTGTCCTAAGGTTCCCTATGCGTGGGATTCCGACTTACATTTCTTTATTTTTCATGCAACTTACCGCTTTTTGTAGGAAATGGAAAGAACCAAAGAGCAAGCCAAGAAAAATAATTATGAAGAAGCAAGCACTAGCCGAACAAGGGCTAGAGCACAACCACCACCTCCACCACCACAAGTTGATCCTAATGCAAGAGGAACAAGGGTCCTTCGAGGCTTAACTCATGAACAATTGGCGCTTGTGGATGTGTATAAGTCAAAGAATTTAATTGGAGGGAAATACTTCTATCCGAGTGTGCTAAGAGAATTCGGTTGCGAAGACATGTTAAATCGGTTGCTAAGACACCCTCAATGGAGCAAAGTATTCGAATGGAGAGGACCGACATATACCCTAGTTACCTACGAGTTTCCTACATCCTTGAACATACAAAAAGAGCCAAACAATACAAGGAAATCCATTTCTTGTATGCTCTTCAGGAAGAGATATAATCACTCCAGTGATTAGATAGCTTTGATACTTGGGTTACATACCCGTGATGAGATGAGCATGCCTTACTTCTGGAGGTACGATGTGGAGTTTGATTTCGATAGAGCTGTCGCGACCCATATTACGAACGATGCGGAGTATAACTCTAGCAACTTGAAGGCAAGAAAGATCCGAATGAATTATCTCAAGGCAAACCGACTTAATTTAGCAATCAACTTGTCTGGAAGGAAAACAAATTTGAACAAGCCCTACCCGGCAAGATTTGTTTTACATGTGGAGTATGGAGAAGGAAGCGAATGTCAACATGGGAGTCCAAGTGAAGAAGTGGTTTGCCTCTCAAAATAAGCCCAATGTTCAATCCGTTTTTATAGGACTGTTGGTAACGTAGTTATGCCTAGGATTAGGGCTTGATACGGATCTTACGGGTGAGAAAGTTGAAGACGAGATGAAAGCATTTACCGTCCAAGACTTGTTTGCTATGAACCTTTGGTTGGGAGGTGATGATGCCCCGCTAATTGGTGATAAGGAAGAGGAAGAAGATGATGAAGGAAATGAAGAGCAGCAACAACAAGGTGGAGAGGGCGTTCAACATGGTGGACCCGTGATGATGGATTGGGAATCTACAAGAGCCTTTCATTTTGCAATTGCGCCGAGAACGAATAGCGTTTCTACAAGCCCATAGCACAAGGCAAGATGAGGAATTGCACGGTTAAGAGTAGCGGTGGAGCACAACACGAGAATGATTGAGGACCCACTTTTGAAGTACCAAACTTCCTGCAATCAATTAAAATAGTTTTTTGGTACCCAGTTTTGCTTGGGTCCTTGGGGTTAGTACTTTTTGGTACCCAAATCCACCTAGATCTCACTGATCCAATATTAGGTGATTTGTAACCATTATAATCATGCCTAATTTTTGAAAACATTTTTGGTGCGTGGTTTTTAAAATTTACTCTACTATATGGCACCTGGGAAATATATTGTTTGAACCTATTAAATCTTGTTCTAGTCCAAGGTTTAATATTTTCAAAACAATATGACTCTGTAGGAAAAAATCTCCTAGCTCCACTATTTGGAAATTTTCCCATTTTTCAATGTGGTCTTTTTGCACTTAACTCATTGGTGTATCTTTTTGAATAATTAAATCCATGCATTTTAATAGACCGACTAGGCGAAATATTGTTTATAAGGGGCTTCGGCCTTACAGTGCTATTCTTGACTTTTGTTTGATACCCAAATCCTTGTCTCATTGTGCTATTTTGACTCTTAACAAATTTTACCACATGCACTTTATTATTTAAAGTAGTAGTAGAATCGGTCAACATCTGAGAGGTTTGAGAACACGACGGATCATAACCGAGTCCGATTTTATCGTTTGTCGATTTTTGCATATTTACCATTTTGTCCATTATTTTGGACGAATGAGTAAATGATGCAATAACCTCCCTTAAGTTGTGTTCTCGAACTTCCCTTGATTTACACTCTTCTTGAAGACGAATAATTTCGGCATTCAAGTTTCTCGCCTCAAGTAGAGCATTTTGCAATTTCTTATTTATTTCTTTTTCAAGAATTAATAAATTATTGCGCTCTTCGATTTGAGAATAAGTGTCCATAAAGGTTTGACAATCTCTCATTAAAAGAGAGATGGACTCTTGCGAAAATGAAGTACTTACAGAATCAAAAGTTTTAGATGTTACCTCATCTTCTTCAACATCATGCGCCATTAAGCATTCTTCATGGTAGTTTGACTCTCTGGATGTACTCATGCAAAATAGTGCAGTGTATTCATTTGAACTATCACTTTCATCACTTGTGGAATCTTCTGACTCACTCATTTCAAGTGGGTCACTTACAAGAGTTTTTCTTCTGTCCTTCTTGAACTTTCTTTCTTTGCCCTTCACTCCTTCCTGTGAATTTTCAAATTGATTTTTGCTTACCTTGGGATAGGGACATTCAGCCATAAAATGTCCTGGCCTTTTACAGTTGTAGCATAACTTCGAATCATCTGGTGATTCCATCCTTGGCCTTCTTGTCGAGTTTGCTTGAGGAAATTTGTTGTTCTGATTCCTCATAAATTTCTTGAATTTCCTAACAAACAAGCCAAAATTTTCGTCATATAATAATTCACTATTTTCTATTGACCTTGACGTGGATGGTTGTTCGGCAACTAGCGCGTTGTTTCGTTCTTCGCGTTCTTCCTCCGTCATTGACTTCATTTCGAACTCATAAGCTTTCAGATCACTGAAAAGCTTGTCGGTTGATAGTGTCTTGAGATCCCTATGATCACGCATCGCGGTAACCTTCATGTCTCAACTTGACGGTAGCCCTCGGAGTATTTTGAGCGATATCTCCTTTTGATCAATCTCTTTGCCTAGATCGATAATTTCTCCCAAGATTTTAATAAATCTTGCTTCCATATCTGCAATGGTCTCGCCACTTGGCATCTTGAAGTCTTCAAATTTCTTTAATGCAATTGTGAGTTTATTGTCCTTCTCCTGTTCATCTCCTTCACCTATCTTGATGAGAACTTCCCAAACTTCTTTCGCCGTTTTGCATTTTCGTACCTTCGGGAAAGTTGCGTCATCGATAGCTTTGAACAAAATATCATTGGCAATATTATCCAAGTTATTTCGTATTCCTCTGGAGTCCATTCGACTTTTGGTTTTGAGATGTAAGTTGGTGTAGTGCTAGTTTGTTCTGATGATGGGTTGACTTTGAGAATTTTAATTGGACCATCAGAAATCACTTCCCACATCTCATCATGTAAAGCAGATAAATGGACTTGCATGCGAATTTTCCAATCATCAAATTTATCAAGTGAGAATAATAAGTTCTGAGCTAAGTCTCTCTTCATCTTGAAGTTTTGAGATCTGTCTAGCAGTCAAATTTTGACTCAAATAGACAACCGCTCTGATACCACTTGAGGGGGGGGGGGNCTTGTAATAAAATATGCAATGTAATGCTATGCATGCACACGTATGACTTGCAAGACCTAGATGAATATATCAGTTAGTGGGTTAGTACGAGATATGCATGCAAGAATTAATATGGTGCAAGTAAAGTAAAGAGACAGAGAGATTTATAGTGGTTCGGAGATGGTGTAATTCTCCTACTCCACTTCTTCCTTTCACTCCAAGGAAGATTTCCACTATCTTCAATCACCTAGATACAAATAGTGGATCAGTGCCCTTCTAGCACTCTACTACTCCGAATGCTCTTTGCATACAGCCACACTCAAACCCGAACGTCTTGCACCCAGCTACGTTCATGAGCGTCTTGCACCCAGCTACGCCTTTCAGCCAAGTGTTTTGCACCCAGCTACACTTAGTATTCCCGAGTGTCCTGCACAAAGTTGCACTCCTCTGAGTATGTCGCACAATGCTATACTCCCGAGCGTCTCACACCCAGCTACGCTCCCGAGCGTCTTGCACAAAGCCACGCTCCTTCCGAGTGTCTCGCACTCAACTCGGATTTCACAAGCCGCACCTACTACTCTCCTTTTCTCTACTCACAGTAGATATGGTTTTACAAAGAAGTACTTTTCTTCTTCTCTCTCAGACTTGAACTTTTCTGATCAACTCAATACTTGCACTCTTCAATTTTTCTTCTCTCTTTTTCGAAATAATAGCTCACTTTTAGCACTCACTCAATTTTTCTTCTTTCAAATGATATCTCAGATACGTAACCAGATGAGTGATGTAGATATATTAAGAGAGGTGAGAGAGGTGCTTGTCTTCAAGTCTTGCATGGGTATTTATAGCTTGAAGAAGCTATCTACCCGTTGTAGATCTTCCAATCTTGATCGTCCATTTTGAATCTTGAAATAATTTTGCCAACTTGTTCTGAAGCTCTTCATGGCCTTTGTCAGATGAATTTGTAAATTGGCCTATGTCATTACTCCTCTTGTAAGAAGCCCATTCGTCCAATTGCATTCTCAGATCTTGAATTGGGTTTCCTTATCATGATGGCCTCCAATTTTGACTTTTCAAGTGTGAACACTTGACTTTGCAATTTCTTCTTCTGAAATGTCAAGTTAATCTCTCCAAAATATTTCCTCCGGTGACTCTTGCTTGAGCATAAATTATATCACTGAAAAATTCACCGACACCTGCAAGTTGGTCTTCATCAGATTAATTCGAATATTTGCCTCCAAAAATTAATTTTGAATTTTCGAATTATTATCCCAAAATTAAATTTAATTTTGGCTCCAATTTCATTCCAAAAATTTAATTTTGGATAGAATTTTTTGTTACCAAAAATTAAATTTTCACTTAGGAATTTTGACGCGTGCTTTCCAATAGCCATTCCAGTGTGTATTCTGGAAACAGAGTATCGTCCTCTGGTCATCCTTCTTGCTTAAAATAAATCCCACATGCAATAGGATTTGAACACTAGACCTTTTGGTTCATGCTATGTACTCTAACCATTGTTCCATATTAACTCATTAGTTAGTATTCTTCTCAAATATTCTTTATTCTCAGAATGGCCTTAGTAACATTTTCTCCTTCTTGAATAAATAAATTCGAACCAGCTTTATTTGTCTTCCTGATAGTTGTCCTCCTTCCCCTGTTGAGTCATCCTCATGTTCTCAAAATAAAATGTTGATCCTAGTTATCGAACCAGAAACCTTTAGCTTGTACTGTGCGCTCCTTGTCCAATCTTCCATTTCATCTTTTAATGACTTTCACAGCATATAATTAATAAATAATAATATGCTGATTAAGTCTAATTCTCTTCAAATTCGTATGACTTTGACTTAGACTTGGACCTTTGGAGATTGTACACTAGACTCAAAAATAAAACAAGGGGACTAATAAAAATTACAATTTGGTTCATCAAAACTATTACTCCCTCTGTCCCATTTTATCTGTCCTGTTTACTATTCATTGGTCAAACCAACTCTTTCTTTATTGCTTATTTTCTTTAGTAATTTTTAATTATTTTTAAATTTGATTTTTTGTGTTTAATAGTACTTTTAATGTAGTTTCTAAATATATAAATTTTATATACTAATACTAAATTTAATATTATGAAAAATTGAATTAAAAATAACTTTAGTCAAGCCTCGTTAACCGAATCAGACAAAAAAAATGGGACGGAGGTAGTACATTTAATTCCTAACACATGGTAAATCGGTTGCTAAGTCACCCGCAACGGAGCAAAGTATTCGAATGGAGAGGGCCGACATATATCCCATTTACCTATGACTCTATGAGTTTCTTGCTTCCTTGAACATAAAGAAAGAGCCGAACAATGCCAGGAAATCCATTTCATATAATCACTCTGTTGATGAGCTACCTTTGATACTTGGGTTACATACCCGTGATGAGATGAGGATGCCTTCCTTCCGGAGGTACCATGTGGAGTTTGATTCCGATAGAGATGCCGCGACCCATATTACGAATGATGCGGAGTATAACTCTAGCAACTTGAAGGCAAGAAAGATCAGAATGAATCATATCATAGCAATACGACTTAATTTAGCAATCAGCTTGTCGGGAAGGAAAACAAATATGAACAAGGCCTACCGGCAAGATTTGTTTTACATGGAAGCGGTTGTCAACATGGGAGTCCAAGTAAATAAGTGGCTTGCCTCTCAACATAAGCCCAATATTCAATACGTTTTTATAGGAACGTTGGTAACGGAGTTATGCCCAGGATTTGGGCTTGATGCAGATCTTACGGATGAGAAAGTTGAAGCCGAGATGAAAGCATTTACTATCCAAGACTTGTTTGCTATGAACCTTAGGTTGGGAGGTGATGATGCCCCGTTAATTGGTGGTAAGGAAGAAGAATAAGATGATGAAGGAAATGAAGAGCAACAACAACAAGGTGGAGAGGGTGTTCAACGTGGTGGACCCGTGATGATGGATTGGGAATCTACAAGAGCCTTTCATATGCAATTGTACGAAGAACAAATGGCGTTTCCACAATCCCATAGCACAAGGCAAGATGAGGTATTGCACGGGTAAGAGAAGCGGTGGAGCACAACACGAGAATGATTGAGGAGCTCCAAGCACAATTGGCTAACCAATTCCATCCACCATCATATGGAGGCCAATGAAGGAATCCACCACTCCATGGCCAAAGAAAGGAAGAGATTTGAAGAAAGAAAAAAAATGATTGAATGATGTTTGTTTGAGATGTGTCCCACTAAAGTAAAAAACATTAGGTTCCCTATTTATGGGGTTCCGACTTACATTTCTTTCTTTTTCATGCAACTTACAGCTTTTTGTAGGAAATGGGAAGAACCAAAGAGCAAACCAAGAAAAGGAATTATGAGGAAGCAAGTACTAGCCGAACAAGGGCTAGAGCACAACCACCACCTCCACCACCACAAGTTGATCATAATGCAATAGGAACAAGGATCCTCCAAGGCTTAACTCATGAACAATTGGCGCTTGTGGATGTGTATAAGTCAAAGAATTTAATTGGAGGGAAATACTTTGATCCGAGTGTGCTAAGAGAATTCGGTTGCGAAGACATGGTAAATCGGTTACTAATTCACACGCAATGGAGCAAAGTATTTGAGTGGAGAGGGTTGACATATACCCCATTTACCTATGAGTTTCTTGTTACCTTGAACATAAAGAAAGAGCCAAACAATGCCAGGAAATCCATTTCATATAATCACTCCGTTGGTGATCTAGCTTTGATACTTGGGTTACATAGCCGTGATGAGATGAGGATGCCTTACTTCTGGAGGTACCATGTGGAGTTTGATTCCGATAGAGATGTCGCGACCCATATTACGGATGATGCGGAGTATAACTCTAGAAACTTGAAGGCAAGAAAGATATGAATGAATCATCTCAAGGCAATCCGACTTAATTTAGCAATCAACTTGTTCAAAAGGAAAACAAATTTGAACAAGGCCTACCGGCAAGATTTGTTTTACATGTGGAGTATGGAGAAGGAAGCGGATCCCAACATGGGAGTCCAAGTGAAGAAGTGGCTTGCCTCTCAAAATAAGCCCAATGTTCAATCCGTTTTTTATAGGACCGTTGGCAACGAAGTTATGCCTAGAATTAGGGCTTTATGCGGATCTTACGGGTGAAAAATTGAAGATGAGATGTAAACATTTACCGTCCAATACTTGTTTGCAATGAACCTTAGGTTGGGAGGTGATGATGCCCCGTTAATTGGTGATAAGGAAGAGGAAGAAGATGATGAAGGAAATGAAGAGCAAAAACAACAAGGTGGAGAGGGCGTTCAACATGGTAGACCTGTAATGATGGATTAGGAATCTACAAAAGCCTTTCATATGCAATTGTACCAAGAACAAATGGCGTTTCTACAAGCCCATAGCACAAGGGAAGATGAAGAATTGCACGGGTTAGTGAAATGGTGGAGCACAACACGAAAATGATTGAGGAGCTCCAAGCACAATTGGCTAACCAATTCCATCCACCATCATATGGAGACCAATGAAGGAATCCACCACTCCAAGGCCAAAGAAAGGAAGAGATTTGAAGAAAGAAAAAAAATGATTGAATGATGTTTGTTTGAGATGTGTCCCACTAAAGTAAAAAACATTAGGTTCCCTATTTATGGGGTTCCGACTTACATTTCTTTCTTTTTCATGCAACTTACAGCTTTTTGTAGGAAATGGGAAGAACCAAAGAGCAAACCAAGAAAAGGAATTATGAGGAAGCAAGTACTAGCCGAACAAGGGCTAGAGCACAACCACTACCTCCACCACCACAAGTTGATCCTAATGCAATAGGAACAAGGATCCTCCAAGGCTTAACTCATGAACAATTGGCGCTTGTGGATGTTTATAAGTCAATGAATTTAATTGGAGGAAAATACTTTGATCCGAGTGTGCTAAGAGAATTCGGTTGCAAAGACATGGTAAATCGGTTACTAATTCACACGCAATGGAGCAACGTATTCGAGTGGAGAGGGTCGACATATACCCCATTAAACTATGAGTTTCTTGTTTCCTTGAACATAAAGAAAGAGCCAAACAATGCCAGGAAATCCATTTCATATAATCACTTCGTTGGTGATCTAGCTTTGATACTTGGGTTACATACCCGTGATGAGATGAGGATGCCTTATTTCCGGAGGTACCATGTGGAGTTTAATTCCAATAGAGATGCCGCGACCCATATTACGGATGGTGCGGAGTATAACTCTAGAAACTTGAAGGCAAGAAAGATCTGAATGAATCATCTCAAGGCAATCTGACTTAATTTAGCAATCAACTTGTTCAAAAGGAAAACAAATTTAAACAAGGCCTACTGCCAAGATTTGTTTTACATGTGGAGTATGGAGAAGGAAGCGGATCTCAACATGGGAGTCCAAGTGAAGAAGTGGATTGCCTCTCAAAATAAGCCCAATGTTCAATCCGCTTTTTATAGGACCGTTGGTAACGGAGTTAGGCCTAGAATTAGGGCTTGATGCGGATCTTACGGGTGAGAAATTGAAGATGAGATGTAAACATTTACCGTCCAATACTTGTTTGCAATGAACCTTAGGTTGGGAGGTGATGATGCCCCGTTAATTGGTGATAAGGAAGAGGAAGAAGATGATGAAGGAAATGAAGAGCAACAACAACAAAGTGGAGAGGGCATTCAACATGGTGGACCCGTGATGATGGATTAGGAATCTACAAAAGCCTTTCATATGCAATTGTACCAAGAACAAATGGCGTTTCTACAAGCCCATAGCACAAGGCAAGATGACGAATTGCACGGGTAAGAGAAGCGGTGGAGCACAACACGAGAATGATTGAGGCTCCAAGCACAATTGGCTAACCAATTCCATCCACCATCATATGGAGGGCAATGAAGGAATCCACCACTCCAAGCCCAAAGAAAGGAAGAGATTTGAAGAAAGAAAAAAAAATGATTGAATGATGTTTGTTTGAGATGTGTCCCACTAAAGTCTAAAACATTAGGTTCCCTATGCATGGGATTCCGACTTACATTTCTTTATTTTTCATGCAACTTATCGCTTTTTGTAGGAAATAGGAAGAACAAAAGAGTAAGCCAAGAAACGGAATTATGAGGAAGCAAGCACTAGCTGAACAAGGTCTAGAGCACAACGACCACCTCCACCACCACAAGTTGAACAATTGCAAGAGGAACAAGGGTCCTCTAAGGGTTAACTCATGAACAATTGGCGCTTGTGGATGTGTATAAGTCAAAGAATTTAATTGGAGGGAAATACTTTGATCTGAGTGTGCTAAGAGAATCTACTTGTCCTTTCGTGAAACCACAATTGATAAGAAAACAAGATAAAGTGTCATACCAAGCCCTCGGCGCTTGTTTCAATCCCTACAAGGCCTTTCTCAGATTGTAAACTTTATCTACTCCTATCTCAGAGATATAACCAGGTGGTTGCTCTACATAGACTTCCTCTTCCAAGAGTGCATTTAAGAATGCACTCTTGACATCCATTTGAAATACGTTGAAGTCTTTATAAGCAGCATAAGTTGGAAAGATTCTGATTGCTTCAAGTCTTACCGCTGGTGCGAAGATTTCATCAAAATCAATACCTTCTTCTTGACAATATCCCTTGGCAACGAGTCATGCCTTGCTCCGAACAATGACTCCTTGTTCATTCATCTTGTTTCTGAAAACCCATTTTGTCCCAATGACATTCTGATGAGTTGGTCGAGGAACTAACTCCCATACATTGTTCCTTTCAAATTGACGTAACTCATCTAGCATGGCAATGACCCAGTCCGAGTCATTTAATGCTTCGTCTATCGTCTTGGGTTCAATTTGAGATATGAAACATGCCATCATACATTCTCACATAGATGCACGAGTTCTTACTTCATCATGAACATCTCCAATAAATTGATCTTGAGTATGATTCCTCAGCCATCTTAAGTCTGGTTGAAAAGTCGTTGGAGGGGCTCCTTCATCTATAGTAGGAGTAACTTGAGTGAGTGTATCTTGATGTATCTCGGGTTGATCTTGCTCAATAGGGATATTTTGCAACGCCTCAGGGGGTGTATGAAGGATTAGGTAGATAATTCGAGAAGTTGGGAAATTCCTCTTCCTCTAGCGAATTACACTCCTTGTCTTCGGATGAGTTCTCATTCTCAGTAGTCCTCGTGTTCTCCTGAACACTTAGCTTATCCATATTAGCTTTCAACTTATCAACATCATGACTTGATGAAGATTCATAAGAAAACTACATGGATAGATTCCTCTATGACCATAGTTCGCTTATTTAGAACTCTGAATGTTTTGCGTACATCTGAGTATCCAATGAATAATCCTTCATCAGCTCGTTCATCGAAGGCTTTAAGATGTGTCTTCCCATTGTTGTGGATAAAACATTTGCTACCGAAAATATGAAAGTACCTCACAACAGGCTTCTTGTCTTTCCACAATTCATAGGGTGTAATCCCGTGAACTTTGTGAATTCATATTTAGCAGCTAGCATAAGTGGTTACGAACAAAGTCTATATACAATAGTACTTCTTTTTTTTTTTGTGAATTGACTAGCAAGCTGTGTTGATAGCTTCGGCCCAAAATCTTTTAGGCAAACCTGAGAAAGCAATCATCGATCTTGCTGCCTCTTTAACTGTTCTATTTCTTCTTTCAGCAACTCCACTTTGCTAAGGAGTCCTCGCCGTCGATAGTTGATGAAGAATGCCATATTGTCCACAAAATTCATGTATCACCTTATTTACGAACTCAATTCCTTGATCAGACCGAATCTTGATAATATTTAGACCTTTTTCTGTTTGAAGCCTTCGTAGTAGATCAGGCAGAATCTTTTCAGTTTCACTCTTCTTTCTCAAGAAAGATGTCCAAGTATACCTCGTGTAGTCATCTACTACCACAAGAGTATACTTCCTTCCACTTAAGCTTACTGGATCAACGGGTCCAAATAGATCCATATGAAGAAAACTTTGAGGTCTTCAATTGGTATCAATAGATTTTGACTTAAACAATGACTTAATTTGTTCCCTTTTTGACAGGCTTCACAAATTTTGTCCTTATCGTAAGTCACATTTGGTAGTCCCTCTACCAATTCTTTTCTTTCAAGCTTATTAATGGCCTTAAAGTTGAGATGGTTGAGTTTATGGTGCCATTCCCAACTTAGGTCATTTTTGCTTTTGGCAACCAAGCAAGTATTCGACTTCACTGAATCCCATGCAACAACGTACATATATGTTCTTCCTTCTCATTGCAATGAGTACAACTTCATGATCTTTTTCTGAAATAACATGGCATAGGTCTTTTGAGAATTCCACCTTGTATCCTTTGTCACAAAATTGGTTTGTGCTCAAAAGATTGAATCTCAATCCTTCAACAAATGAAACGTCTCGAATAGTCACTCCATTCTTCGTGACATCTCCAATGCCCATGGTTCGTCCGCTGGAATTTCCTCTAAACACAACCTTAGGACCATTCTGTTCTTTGAAATTGCTCAATTCTGACTTGTCTCCTGTCATGTGTCTTGAGCATCCACTATCTACATACCATATGGTCCTGTTGCCCTACAACCAAAGATTAGGTTGTTTTAGGTACCCATACCTTCTTGGGTCCTCGGGGGTTAGTTGTTAGTTTAGGCATCCAAGCGTACCTAGGACTTGTAAGGTTCATCCTTGGTCCACTATACCAATTAAAAACGCGATAATCATATGGAATAGCATAATATGCTTGAGAAGACTTGGGCGAATAAACCTTTTGAAAATAAGGTGTCTACTTATTCGTGTTTATCCTGGTGTACAAGGTTTGCTCATTTCTATGTGTGAGCGAAAATTTTGCTCTTGTCATAGGCTCGTAGTCCATGAACCAGTCGTCGTCACAAGGATAGAGTCTTCCGGCACTGCCCACATGCCTGCTTGAGGGCTTTTTGAAACCCTTGACACTATTCGGGTGAGGACTCGGCCTACCTTGAGGTCTACCTTTGCGTTGCCTCTGTGAATAGTGTTGTCTCTTTTTGCTATGAGATTTTCCTTTAGATTGGTTGTTACCTCTTGGTTGACCATTGGCAACATAACTATTTCGATTTTGTGCACTAGGTCTATACTGAGTTGTTTGGTAACTTCTCGGGTTACCGTATGAGGAACTTCCTCTCATAGGTTCCACAGTTCGTGTTTTAGCCGAGTCCTTAGACTGGCTCGTTGATTGTGGTTCTTTCCCTTTATCAGCATTACTCATTGGCTCAAGGTTTTCAGTCTGTCCTTGGTGGACAAAAACGGAATTTAAACCTCCACTGGTAGAAGGATCTGTTGGTCGCGTTAAGAGGACATGTGAAGGAGAGCTAGAGTTGTAACCAAGTCCAGTTCTACTCCCAGATGGTCTTTGATCATCCACCTTTCGATCCATTATTCTGGATGAATTAGTGAATGTCGCAATTAGCTCACGTAAGTTTTGCTCTCTATCATCTTTTGCTTTTCACTCTTCCTTAAGCAGATGAATTTTCTTCTCGAGCTGACTTATAGATTCAAGCATCTCAGTATTTTTGGACTTTAAGTCCTCAAGATCTTGTCTCTCTGTCAATAGTCGAGCATTCTCTGCCTACGTTTAACATCATCGAATTCCTTCATCATTCTCTCGAATGATTCCCTAGGATCCTCAAGATAGCTAGACTCAGAACTACAATTAGAAGAGTAGTTCTGAGAAGTTACCTCATCTTCTTCGGCCATAAGACATAACTCTTCGTCTGATTCTTCTTGGCTAAAGACACAGAGGAGTCCCTTCTCATCTTCTGAGCTATCACTCTCTGAGCTAGAGCTCAATGTGCATTGCTAGTCGTCATTCTCTTTTGGTTTTTCTTCCACAACCACTATTTTCCTTTGTTTGTCACTCTTCGAGTTGCTACCAGAGTAGTTGATAGGTTGCTCATTTGTATCAGTGGACGTACTCCTCGGGTTGTTGTGATTACCCGAACTCTTTCTATAGTTGCCGTATTCCTCTTAATGTTTCATGACAATTGGATAAGGACATTCAGCTTTGAAATGTCCAGGCTTCCAACAATTGTAGCACAACATCTGTACTTCCTCAGCATCACGTGTTCTCGATCCACTTAGCTTGTCAGCATGTCTATGTCTCGACGTTCTTTGCTTGCCCAAGTTATCATGAGGCTGGTTTTTCCTCATGAATCTCTTGAACTTCCTCATAAACAAAGCAAGTTGATCGTCAGTAAATAAATCAATAGGGTTTGAATTTGACCTTATGGTTGATGATGAGGGCTGCTGATTTGCAATCAAGGTGTCTCGGGTTCCTCCTCAATTAGCGTTGTTAATAAAATACAAAAATAGTTGTTTTGAAAAGAGCTCCCAAGTTGTATTAAGTTTCATGTCAATATTGCTTATAGTTCAGAGGATAGTTCAATTACTACAGTCTTACTATGTATCAGTCTAAGATAAAGTCTATACTAAGGCAGTATGTAGTTCAGATGTTCTGAAGACACTGAAGACTATGAAGACGGTGCTCCTCTGCACAAGTATCTGTACTCGTTCAAGCAAGATGTTCAGAGACAATTATTCAGTTACAACCTCTTCAAGATTGAGACAAAGTTTAAATAAGAGTAAAACCCTTATTGAAAAAGGTTTGAGCGAATTACAAGGCATAATCCACAGAGTATACTCTGTATGAGCTTAAGTGAGATCTTGACAAAGCTTACCTTTGCTTCAAGATAGAATTTCTCTATGAGAATGAACGGGCAAGTATTCACTCTGGAAAGCATGGTGTGTTGCTATTGAGGGGGGGGGGCTCAATTCAAGAAGATCGGGAGATCAAGTTCTTGTCAACTCTTCAAGGCAAAACTCTAGAATGATGATGTGATGATTTTCTAGAGTCAACCGCGTGAACACAATTGTAATTGCTGGTACATTTTGTATTGTTGATTCAATGGAGAGTTGGACAACTAGAGTGAAGCCCCCCAGATATAGGAACTGAGTTTCCGAACTAGGTTATCAATTGTGTGTGTTCTTACTGCTTTATGTTTATTCTTCTGAGTGTGCTTTACGTGTCTAAACTACCTAGTGCACTATCAATTATACAGATTAGGTAGTTTCCAATGAACTTAGCAATTATCTTCTCTAATTGGAAACTTACCTAAGCACGTTAAATTGACTCAAATGAGTCTGAATTTCATTTGGTATCAGAGCGGGCTTCAAGATTTACCTCTTGAATACTAGATCCCCATATATTATGTTTTTACTCTGTTCTTGGAAGTTTTGTTTCTTCAAATTTAATCATGGAAGGACAAGCTTAGGGAGTGAATGTCTGGAAATCGGTAACTCATGGATGGACTCATTCTACACGAACACAATAAGATAAGGCAGAGTTTCTCGCATCGATTGATCAATGGACTACAGCAGAAATTACTGACAGTGAAAACAACAAAAGGCGTTAAACACTATTACCGGGACCCTCGATGAAGGTCAATTCGGACTGATCGCTGGATGTAGCTCGACAAAAGACGCATGAAAAATTCTGGAAAAACTTTAAGGTGATTCATCTGTCAAACAGACCAACATGCAGCAAGTTCATACCATATTTGAGGAATTGCATATGAAAGATGAAGAAACCATCGTCGAATTTAACGTTGGGGTTCAAGAACTGAAAAATGAAGCCGCTGTATTAGGAGAACCCTTCTCGTCGGACAAATTGGTCAGAAAAATATTACGATCTCTTCCGATACGATTCAAGATGAAAGTCACTGCTATTCAGGAAAGTGCTAGGTGGGAGAAGAAATCTGTTGCAGAATTGATGAGCAATTTGAGGACTTATGAGATGGACATTCTATCACAAGAGAACAACACCAAAAAGGGCAAGAATGTGGCCTTCATTGCTGAAGGATGTGATTCAGAAGAAGAAATTGAAGATCTCGATGATGAAGTTGTTGCGATGATTACTAGAAATTTCTCCAAGATTTTGAAGCAAATCAATCGAAGAAACATGGGTGGCAAGTCACAGTCAAATCGATCGAATAACACATCATCATCAACATCAAAATTTGGAGGCAAACCAACAAACTCAAATTACACAAGAAATTCGGGTCAACCTAATCAATCGGGTCAGACTAGCAATCAACCGCGTATTAGCCAATGGCAAACATCTGATAATAAGAACAAGAACAAGGGCATTCAGTGTAGAGAATGTGAAGGTTTCGGTCACATCCAGACCGAATGTGCTACTTATCTAAAAAGGAAGAAATTCATGAAGGCAACAACCTGGAGTGATGAAGAATGCTCAGAGGAGACACAAGATGACGATGAAGAAATTTCTTGAAATTTTGTTGTATTCATTGTTGCCCTGTCTGAACCTCATCCTGAACCTAAAAATGATTCAAATCATGACGAAGTAGATAAACGGCCTTATGAAGAACTTGAACAATCATATGTCCAACTGTACAAAAAATGAGACATTCTGCTGAAATCTCAAACCACAGCTACTACCAAGAACGGAGTTCTAGAAAAGAACCTCGAAATCCTAAGAAAATAGGTTTCTGACAAAGACTCTGAACAAGCCTTGTCCAATTCTCAAGTGTTACAGTTATCTACAGAACTGGAGACTCTCAAAAAGCATATCTAGATGATTAGCACAACCTCAACGTTGAATCAAATACTTGATGCTGAAAGATCACCCAACATACGAAATGGTTTGGGCTATTCTCATAATACTTATAATTCACAAATTACTACTTTTATCCCAGCTATTGCAGGATATGGGTCAAAGGCAAAATTCAAGAAAGGAACTCAAAGGAAGTACACACCTATATGACACTACTGCAGTACAAAAGGGCACACAAGACCAGAATGCTATCGCGATCAAAGACTTGAGAAATTCCAAAAGAAATGGATCACCCCTGTAGGAAAACAAATATGGGTAAGAAAATCAGACATAATATGCTATTCTGTTAAACAAGGAAAAGATCGGGCAAAGTGGTACTTTGACAGTGAATGCTCACATCATATGACGGGAAGCAAGAAATATTTTAAAGACATAACCCCCTATACAGGACAGGTGACTTTTGGTGATGGAATAAAATGTGATATTAAAGGCATTGTAATCCTTAATGTAGCAGGTCTTCCCTCTCTAAGTAAGGTGCTTCTAGTACATGGCCTTAAAGCGAATTTGATAAGCATCAGCCAATTGTGTGATCAGAAACTCAATGTGGGATTCACAAAACACCGGTGTATTGTCAAAGACCAGCAGGACAAGATGATTATGGAAGGTATAAGGTCTACTGATAATTGTTATGTCTTATCCACTAACATTCTGTGTTGCAAGTCATTTATTGATAACACTGAATTATGGCATCAACGACTCGGACACATGAACTATCAAGATATGAATCAACTCATCAACCATGAATGTGTAAGGGGCATACCAAAATTCAAAATAAGAGGATCTGGTGTGTGTGGACCATGTCAACTTTGCAAACAAACCAGAGCCCCACATAAGTCATATCATCACATAGGCACTTCATCATGTCTGGAACTTTTACACATGGATCTAATAGGACCAAAGCAGGTAAAAAGTATTGGTGGTAAAAGGTATATATTTGTCTGTGTTGACGACTATTCACGATTCTGCTAGGTACTATTTCTATGAAACAAGTCCGAAACTTTTGAGCAATTTGAAAAGTTGTGTTTGAAGCTACAAAAAGAAAATGACACTCACATAGTGAAAATAGTGAAGATCAGGTCAGATCATGGAAGGGAATTCGAAAATCAAGACTTCTCATCCTTCTGCTCCAAAAATGGAATAGGCCATAAGTTTTCAGCACCAAAGACACCACAACAAAATGGTGTGGTTGAAAGAAAGAACAGGACAATTCAGGAAATGGCTCCTGTGTTAATTAATAGCAAGAACCTTCCACAATCTTTTTGGGCTGAAGCAGTACATATTGCTTGTCACATAATAAACCGTGTCTATCTTAGGCCTGGAATGCCTCTGACCCCATATGAGCTATGGAGAGGAAGGAAACCTAATCTTAAATATTTTCATATGTTTGGGAGCAAATGCTATATACTCAATGACATAGAAAAGGTTGAAAAATATGAACCAAAAAGCGACGAAGGATTCTTCTTAGGATATTCTCCAAACAGCAGAGCTTATCGAGTATACAATAAAAGACTGAAGACAGTCCAAGAATTTATAAATGTCATTGTCGATGATCAACCTGAAGAGCAAATCTATGACCCAGTTATTGAACAAGCTCAGAAGCAAGACAAACAGGAAGAATTGACTAGAGTTAACAAGTCAAGACAAAAGACTGAACTAGATTCTGAAATGGACAACTCGAAACCAGAGACTGAACAACCTGCAAACAATGATTCAGAATCCCCTAAACAACCAAAGCAAGTTCCTGCTCATGTGGAGAAAAATCATCCAGCTGAAAATATACTAGGAACACCATCAGCAGGTGTTAGAACCAGAGGTATGTTAAGAAATAATCTTGTTGAACTATCTGGATACTCCTGCTACACTTCCAAGTTGGAACCAAAGAACTACAAAGAAGCCTTACAAGATGATAACTGGATTCGTGCCATGCAAGATGAACTAGCACAGCTCGAAAGAAATGATGTGTGGGATTAGTTCCTTGTCCACCAAACGTAAACATTGTCGACACAAAATGGATCTTTAGAAATGAAATTGGCGAGCAAGGAAATGTTGCAAGAAATAAAGCTAGATTAGTGGGTCAAGAGTATTCACAGATTGAAGGAATTGACTATGATGAGACCTTCGCACCTGTGGCAAGGCTGGAATCAATCAGACTCTTATTAGCCATATCCTGTATACTGAACTTCCAACTGAACCAAATAGATGTCAAAACAACGTTTCTAAACGGGCTACTCAATGAAGAAATTTTTGTAGCTCAACCAAAAGGATTTGAAGACCCTCATTTTCCACATCACGTCTACAAGTTAAAGAAAGCCCTCTATGGATTAAAGCAGGCCCCACGAGCATGGTATGAGCGACTCACCCAATATCTCTTGGAAAACAGCTACAATAGAAGAGGAGCTGACAAAACTTTATTTGTAAGAAAGACATCAAATCATATAACCGTAGCTCAAGTGTATGTGGATGATATCGTTTTTGGTTCAACGTCTTCAACTAGTGTCAAGCAATTTGTTGAAGTTATGAAACAAGAATTTGAAATGAGCATGATTGGTGAACTAACCTGTTTCTTGGGGTTACAAGTCAAACAAATGGAAATTGGACTGTTTCTTTCACAAACCAAGTATGCACAGAACTTGGTAAAAAGATTTGGACTGGATGCAGCTAAGGAAGCTAAAACTCCACTATCTACAACAGTAAAACTGTCCAAAGACACAGATTCAAAACAAGTTGATGGCAAACTATACCGGAGTATGATAGGGAGACTACTGTATTTGACAGTGAGCAAACCAGACATAATGTTCAGTGTAGGACTGTGTGCTCGATTCCAAGCAGACCTAAATGTTGTAAAAAGGATCATAAAATATGTCAAAGGTACACTGAATCATGGGCTATGGTACTCTCGTGACACAGACTCTGAACTACTAGGATATAGTGATGTTGACTGGGCTGGTAATATCGAAGACAAAAAAAGTACTTCTGGTGGATGTTTCTTCTTAGGTAAAGATCTGGTATCTTGGTTTAGTAAGAAACAAAATTCTTCTCTTTATCTACTGCAGGAGCTGAATACATAGCTGCGGGAAGTAGTTGCACTCAACTCATGTGGATGAAGCAAATGCTTAACGACTATGGAATAAAGTTTAGAAGTGTAGATCTTCATTGTGATAACACAAGTGCAATCAACATTGCGAAGAATCCTATGCAACACTCTCGAACAAAACACATTGATATACGTCACCACTTTATCAGAGAACTTGTGGAAGATGGAGACATCAAATTGCACTATATTCCAATTGACAAACAACTGGCAGACATCTTCACAAAACCCCTCGACGCAATCAGGTTTAACTCACTAAAATTTGAATTTGGTATGTGTACCATATCCCTGAACTAGTTCAGAATATGGCACATTACAGGTCAAATCTTACACTGTCAAATGTTTCAATTAATTGCTCTTATTTGATTTTAAAAATCGAATTAATGGTGAAGTTTATCCGTTAAGCGTGAAATGATGATAAAAAGGTACTCTGCCTAACAAGCTGCCCAAAGCATTAATTGCGGAAAGGACAACCGTCAATCGCAAGCACGTCTCCCACAACTCTCACACTCCACCACGTGACCCGAAGACATTGGCACATCCGCAGCTTTCATATTCTTGAGAATTCAGTTCACTAGTACAGAAACAGGCATCTGCGTCCGGAGTTATGGACTATCTGCGTCCGGAGTACTCTGGAGACGCAGTTGCCGTCAACTATCTGCATCCGGACTTGCCCCGGACGCAGATAGCTATTAGCTGCGTCCGGAACTGCCCAGTTCCGGACGCAGCTTTATTTATTTATTTATTTTTATTAAATATCAGTTGCGTCCGGAACTGGGGCAGTTCCGGACGCAGTTTACTTTTTTTTTTTAAATATTTTTAATATGCTATTTATTTGTTGTGCACCCCCAACAATTTTCTGTAGCATTTACAATATAATTCCTGTCCAGTTCTCAACACATACACTACATCAAAACATACCAACTTCAACATTTATCTATCCAACAAGTTCAACATCAAACCACACCACATACATCAAAACCATACACCAAACATCAAACCACACCACATCAAACCACACTTATCCAACACTTCAACACTTCAAAGCTACTTCAAAGTTTTCAAAACTTCAACAATAAATAAATCAACTTCAACACTAGCTACTCCAAATCTAAATATTTCTCACCAATTCAAAGTAAAACTAAGTTACCAAAATACTTAACGCATACCAAATAAAACATAATAAGTAAACATATAATGTTAATAGTAAACACATAATTTTAACACATACCAAATACTTAACACATACATCATTACAATATTATAAAACATAAGTCATTACATCATTACAACACTTTACCTACACAAAATGTCATAAGCATTCTTCACAAAAGTATTTAGCCCAAAGTTCACGAATTTCATTGATTTGATTCTCCGTGTAGGACTTTGACCCCGCAAATGCCTACAAAAATGTAGAAATTATCAAATTATTAGTTTTAACATTAATAAAATATAATTTAAAATTCTTTAGTTTTATTAAATTTTACTTACCGATGCTAAATCTTCATACTCATAGTATTGAGTGCATATCTCAAACATATATCGCAAGACATAATATCCGCACTCCACACTACCGGGTTGTGTAGGACACTACAAATTATAAATTTTGATGTATATATATTAGAAAGTTAAATAATTAAACATTACTAATAACCTTATAAAATATATAAAACAATTTTGATATATACCTTAATTTCCCTCCATTTTAACAAATTTTTAGTTCTTTGTCCTTTCAAATTTGTTGCCGACCGAAATGCTCTATAATATACTCTCATAAGGTGAATTCAAAAGAATAATAATAGTTAATAATAATAAATAAATATTATTAGGAGTTACTTACACACTCAATGGGGCCTTAATCTCTAGATCGCGGTTACATGGCAGTGGGTCTAATACATAGACCACATATGATTTCAAGCAAATGACCAAAAGCAACCAATGACTTCTACATTATTTAAAAACAAATATGTTAACGCAATTCACAAATAAGTCAATTAATTTATATAAATAACAAAGAATATAAATTTAGTTTTCTTACTCTTGATGGTGTGGAGCCAAAATAAATCTACGGTCCTTCTCTTTCTCAATCGCACGCATGACATAAGAAACGACCGCGTTGTAATTAGTTTTGAGACTATCTTGTGAAATCTTCCTTGGGCATACAAATCCAATTGATGACACTCCAATTTTCTTGCATAGCCGATAAAGACATCTAAAATGTAAATAATTAGTAAATCAAATGATAAAAGATAAAAGACTAAAGACAAAAGAAAAAAAATACTTACATTATAAAGGCTTGTATTATGGACACATCGAGCCATTGCATTGTCAGCAAGTCTTTAATGTCGTCAAACATCACGACACCAGACTTATTTGAATGATGGAATATGTCCAACACCTCCTCTACCTCCATCTCAACATAGTCCAAATTGGCTGGCAAGTGTCGTAGATATGAAACCATCTTCTTGGATCCATCTCCCAAGTGCTCCAACACATCTTTAGACACAATTGCAGGTTGTAACTCTATGGCATATTGATCATCACTTTGAAAATTCCTCATATTTTGAGCTTTTGGAATTTCCTACGTGCCAAGAAAATTTAAAAGTTTAAAAACAATTAGAAGATATGAAATTGAACAAGATATTAAAGATATTCAATATTACCTGAAACTCGTTCACTGGATCAACAGACTGACAACTACTCCAAAGCGGTGTGCCTACCCTTGGACTAGCTTGTGCATTCTTCATAAAAGATTGAAGCAGTTGAGATTGCATATCCTTAAACTTTTGCTCCATTTCTTCCATTGTTTCTCTTCTTATTTTGTCAGCCAATTTATCATACAGATTTTTCTCCATAGCCTCAAGATCAACCCCTGAAACACCCCCAGATGATTTCCCACGGCAAGGCATACCAAACACATCCCGAATCTTGCTATGCACTCCAATGCCTCTCACATAGCCACCGTGCTCATTGGTGCCCAGAGCTGCTGATAATATATCATTTTGACGGGCTGGTTGGAATGATCCTTGAGACATCTCTTCACCCTTCTCGATCTATTGCAACACAAGAAGATTGTTAGCATTCTCATTAATAATATATATATATATATATATATATATATATATATATATATATATTTATATTTATATTTAAAGTATTTGTATTACTTACAATTTTACCAAACACTTCCATTGTTTTTTCGTTGGGAATGTAATAACTTCCATGTTCGGATTTTTTAGACCTCGCTCGAACCCAATCCAAGCTACGATCATTTGCTCCTATGGAGAATCAGGACCAAAGGTGAGAGAAAACTAAAAAGCCTCTCCGGGGCATGACAACAAGACTCTCGAACCACTTCCTAACCTCTCTACATGTTAGAGATTACTTGAGACTTAGCAGGAACATAACCATAAATCTATTCAAAACCTTCAACAAAAAAAAACTTAGAAACTCATGATATTTTGCAAACTGGGAAATTTTATATTTCAAACTGTGATATTTTACAAAGCAAATTGAACCTCCTTTTATAGGGATCAAGGATGGTTCTCGAAATACAATACAGTTGTTTACAATTATTACAATACATGTGGCCGACAAAGTGTGATAGCCTTCTTGACATAAAGTAAAGCTACCTTTTAATAAAGTTGTCTAATAATTCATACAACACGCCAAACTAATAAGATAACGCTGACATGACCCTGTCAGGACGGGGATCTTATCTTTGAAGATAAGATTTTCAGATGAGATTTGCTTTGCTGGGGCTTTGCTGGAGAGATAAGATCAAATCTTATCCTTCACTCATGAATCTCTTTCCTTTCCAGTTTTGTGGGTTCCAATCTGGTTGCTTTGTCTTCATGACCATCCATTCTCCATGAAATTGAAGATCCATTACGGAGTCTTCGTCTGATGCTGTGTCGCTTTCTGTGGAGTAGCTAGAGTAGCTGGGGTAACCCATGTAGTTAACCCATTCTTGCCTATCCATACCAGATTGCCTTCTCTTCGTTCTCCAAACATCCTTGTTCCACTGGCTCTTGTGTTCTGGCCTTTTCTTTTGAGACTTTTGAGCATAAGCTTTCTCAATCTTTTCGACTTCTTCAAGCACTGAATCTATATCATCAAAGTTCCAAGGGTCTTGTGACCAGATATCTTCCTTCTGAGTCTGGTTTAGCTCATAGTAGTACTAGTTTTTTGCTGACTTGATCCTTTCATGGTAGATCTCATCATCTTGTCTTACATCTGACTGAATCTCTTCTCTGGGCCAAATTTCTTTTGGAATGACCTTGTTCTGGGCGAAAATGTACCTCTGAAATTCTGGATAGTCTTCTTCTCGGACTATGATAGATTCCATGTGCTGCTCATAAATCTTCATAAATGGTTCTGCATGTCCTTCTAAAAATCTGGATACCCATGCTGTGACTTCCCTATGCAGATGAACTGTGAAGAATTTTGGACCATCTTGGCATAACTTCTTCCAGTATTTTAATGGATAAAACCAAGTTAAGAATTTTATTAAATCTTTCTCAACAGAAAGATCTAACTCTTTTCTTAAGCTAGGCCTGTGGAACTCCATTAAAATATGATATTCATGGCATAAATACCAAAATATCCAATTTAACTCTTCTGGCCAATCTTGAACTTGAGCAATAAAGATTTGAGCAAATGTATATTTAGGGTGAATACCATATGGTTGTAGCATATGACCTCCATAGTATCTGAACAATCTGACTTCCCAATCTGTTCTTCTTTCTTCAAGGTATTCATGGCTCCATGGGAACTGGTTGACATCAATGTCTGGTGGAAAATCTGCATTTGATGAAGTGCTCTGGCTGGAACTTCCTTCATTGAACATATAGACTTCATAGAGCTTGGACTGGAACTGGAGTTGAGGAATTTGCTGTGGTCTGGATAAAAAATCTGCAACCACATTCTTTTTTCCTGGAATATGGCGAACATCATAGTTAAGCTGACAACTTATAACCGATCAAATGAAAATTAAATTTTTTAATTCCATTTTTCACGGCTAAAATCTCTTTATAAGTGGAGTGGTAATGAAGTTCTGCATCTTTGAATCTACCACTGGAGTAGCCGCAAACAACTTTTTCTTTGACTTCCTGTAGAAGTATTGCTCCCCAATAGTAATCACTGGCATCTATTTGTAGAATTCTGAGTCCTTCACCTGCTGGAATGTGCAATTGTGGTAATTCCTTGGTGTGCTCCTTCATCCATCGGATTGCCTTGGTTTGTCCACTACCAGATGTCTTATCGATTGCAAGACCATGCTTTCAATATGAAAATTCCAGGAGGAGGAGAAGCCCTCATCCTAGTCACTGATGAACAGAGAAATGTTACCTGCACTAAGGTCCCCAGAAGATGTACAAAAGAGGAGTTGATCCAAGTCATCCCTGACACTTGGATATCCAACTATGAGAAGCTGCACCAGAATAGAAGGCCAATCGAATCCAACGAGGCTACCATCAGCAGGCGAAAAGATGGTACCGTTGGAATCTCATTCAATCATGCCCATCTAAAAAGAACAGAATTTCTACCATCCATCAATATGGTAGAAGAGGCTAGAGAAAGACAAGAGGAGCATGTCCAGGAGATTCTTGACTATGACCCAGACGATGATGATGCAGAACCAGTTTTCCTTGGTTACGGAAAAACAGGAATGAGTGAAATTGTTCATTCGTTCGACCAACTTGGTAAACCAGTTTTCTAGTTTAAGGATCCCATCTCAAATCACTGTTTCTTCGATTTGTGTGAAGATGATTGTAAGCAATGCTACCCAACAAAGGAGCCACAGAGGAGACCCAGCTGCAAGCCCTCTAGAAAGAGAAGATCCAGAAAGAAGGATGATAGTGATGATGAAGATCCGCCGTCACCACTACCACCACCTGTGCCCCTGCAAAGAAAAAAGAAAGCTCTTAAGTGCTATGAGCAAGAGCACTTAAGAAAGGAGCCCACAATAATTCCAGTTCCACCAGCTATCCCAGCAATGGTAATCTCAGAATCCTATGAGGAGGACTTTCCCCCTTTGGAAAGTTTTCAGCGAGGAGGTTCTATGCATGCACCAAAGATCCCAGCTCCCAATGAAGTATTACCAACAGGCCAGTTAAGAGGACAACCATCCATTGAGCACTTTAAATTGGCAAACGGAGAACGCCTTAGCTCAAAACCGCACCCTCAAATCAATTTCCAACAATCTTGTTGAGCTAAGCCACAAATCTGGAGAATACTATTCAAAGATTGACTCAAGGATCCAGATTTTGGAGAAAAGATTGGAGCAGATTCCTTTTGAGAGACCTTCTTATGGTCAATCCCTTCAAGCCCATTTTCAGTACCAAGCCAACGAAACTGCTTCTATCCGGAGCATGATAGATCAGTTGAGATCCGAGATCAGGCCCAAACAACCTTACCAACCCAATTTGTTTGAAACACCCCAAAAATACCCAGCTACCTCTACCTCAACACCATTTTACCAAACCAGTTCCTTAACAAGTTCGTCGTTCCAGTCTGAAAACCCTATGTTTCCTCCTACAGACTCTTCCATTCTAGATGAGTACCATAGGAGAAGTAAGCCTAAGCAAAAGTATCCACAATCCCCACCACAACCAACTTTGCCTTTACCCACATCTCAAGCCCAACCTGATTCTCAAACAAGATTGTTCTCTGCTTGGAAAAGTAGAAATCCATCTCACCCTTTACACCAGCAAGTTTTTAGACCTTTCACCATTTCAGAACAAACTACCACTCCATCCCAGCCAATTATATCCTCAAAATCAAATGATCTGTACCCTCCACCAAATACAACCCCAAATACGACCCAAATGATGCTCCATGAAACAATCACAGATAAGGATCTTTTTGATTCTGTTATCAAAGGCCCAGATGCACCTGAGAGAAACCTACCAGTCATGGAAGCTTATAGTGCTGGAGAAATATCAGAAGAATCTGGCTACCAATCTGAAGCAACTCAGTCAGAATCAGAAGAATATACAGATCCAGAAGGAGAAGAATCCTTTTCTATTTCTAATCAGGATTCAGAAAACCCTGCATTTATGGCAGATCCAGCAGAATCATCAACTGGTGGATACACAACTCAACAACCTGCTGATCAACCAATGGGTCATACAGAGGAAGAATACTTTGGTGTTGAAAATGCCACAGAAATGGTGATGCACAAAGGAGTAAATTATCAATTACAATGGGTCAGACAGCATCCACTCAGACTGCTTACCAATGTAACCTCTGGACCCTATGTAGTGGGGATGCTCATTTCGAGCTTGCAACTCCCTATACTTCTTACTTATGGCCTAAAATACAATTTGGTTTTAAATAATAGTATGTTAATAGTAATAAAGCATTAAAACTAATAAAACATGATTATTAAGTTTACCTTGAACTCCTCAGTTTGATGATTTTCTAGAAATATGTTCCATTTTTCTTCATCCAAGAAAGCATATAACTCAGTGGGAGAGTCATACTTATGATGCTTTTTGTTGATGAAGTCCCGCACCAACCTTGTCTTGAAATCTTTCCAACGCAACCCCGCAATCCTCAGAATATTTTTCTTTAGCTCTTCATCTTGGAGATTAAATTCGTTCTGTGAATTTAGAGACAACAAAAAAGCAAGCAATTAGATTTTTCATATATATATATATATATATATATATATATATATATATAAAAGTAATGATCGATATATCAATTAAATAAAGTTATTGCTTATTACCTTAAGATCATGCCAAATTTGTTCTTTGACTTTATGGGGGACGTGAGGCCAATCTGTGATATTAATATCCACATGATGACGAACCACACTGCCCAGGTAGTTTGAGAAATCCTTTGCATTTGGGCCAGTAGGCCTACCATTTACATCAAACTCAGTCTCTAAATGCCCATCAACTGGCTTTTTCTTTCTCATTTTCGCACCAACTGTAGGTCCTCTTGTTCTAACAGGCTTTGTGGGCTGTGTGGGCTCTGTAGGGTCGGCCATGGATATTTATATACCTGCACATTCATAAGATAACAAAGTTATTAGAAATTATATTGTTTTAAAAACATCTATATATATATATATATATATAAAACAAATAAGATTAGCATACATTTAAGAAATTATACTATAGGATGGTCAACCCACAATCCTTCTCCATGATCAGTACGCATGTAACTGGTATCAATGCTATCTTCATCTAAAGCCACAGATTGAATACCAATAGAAAATGGTGGGATTTCATCAAAGTGGTCATATTCTTCTTCATCCTCAACATCACCAACACCAACAATACTGCTTTTCCCTTGCAAGACAATTGACCACTTACTATTAATTGGATCAGAAACATAGAAGACTTGTTTAGCTTGAGATGCAAGTATAAACGGTTCATCACGATATCCCGGTCGACCAAAATCAACTAAGGTAAAACTCATATCATCTACTCGGACACCCCGTCTGTTATCAACCCAAGAACATCGGAATAGAGGAATCTTAAACACCTTATACTCAAGTTCCCAAATTTCTTCAATGACTCCATAGTATGACAAAGCAGCATCTACCGGGTTAGTATCTTTAGCACTAGAATAGTCTCTTGATAGTGCTACTAATGTCACTCCACTGTTTTGCACCACACTTTTTTCATCTCGACATTTTGTATAAAACGTATACCCATTACTATCATATCCTTCATAAGAGTCCACAAGAACACCAGGGCCCCATGCTAACCATCGAATGGTTTCACTGATATTATTGGACACTTGAGATGGATCTTGGAACACTGTATCTTTGAACCAGCTGATAAAAGTGTTATTGTGTTCATTTGTTATCCATCTTTCACCCTTAGAAGGATTTTGTTCCCTCAGAATAGACATGTGTTGATCCAAGTATGGATGAACCTCAGAAAGGTGCTGTAGTACGAGATGATGAGCCTGATTTCGCATTTTTGCATTTTGTAGAATAGCTTTATATCCAATGGTACCTTTTCCTGTGAGTCTTCCTTCATGACGTGATTTAGAAACACCAATCGACTCAACATTAGACAAATAATCAGTACAAAAATCAATGACTTCTTCAGCGCCATAAGCTTCAATTATACTCCCTTCTGGCCGGTATCGATTTCTCACATATCCTTTCAAAATTCCCATGTATCTCTCAAATGGATACATATACCTTAAAAATACAGGACCACACATTTTAATTTCCCACACCAAGTGAACTGTTAAATGCACCATAACATCAAAAAATGATGGGGGGAAATACATTTCAAATTGGCATAAAGTTACTATCACATCAGCTTGCAACGAATCTAACACATCTGGATCAACAACTTTACTACTAATGGCATTGAAAAAATAACAAAGCTTGGTAATTGTTTGTCTAACATGGTTTGGTAATATGCCTCTAATAGCAACAGGTAACATATGTTGCATTAACACATGGCAATCATGAGATTTCATACCAACCAATTTAAGGTCCTTCATTGAAACAAGTTTTTTAATATTAGATGAATAGCCGGAAGGAACCTTAATACCATTCAGACAGCTACAAAAACTTGTTTTCTCCTTTTTAGACAAAGTATAACAAGCTGGAGGTAAGTATGCCCTCTTTCCCGAGTCTTGTGGTGCTAACTGATCCCTTATCCCCATTTCAACCATATCTTTTCTAGCTTTTATACCATCTTTCGTCTTACCTGGAATATTCAGCAATGTCCCGATAATGCTATCACAAATATTTTTCTCTACATGCATTACATCAAGACAATGTCTAACAGATAAGTGCTCCCAATATGGTAACTCCCAGAATATAGACCTCTTTTTCCAAATACCCTTCTGACTTGTTTTTGAAGTTTTTCCAAACACAATATCAATGTTTTTGACTCTTTCATAAACGACATCCCCTGATAATGGTGAGCGAGCCACTCTAGTCTCAGATTTTCCATTAAAAACTTTTTTCTTCTTCCTATAAGGATGGTCAATAGGCAGAAAGGTTCGATGACTCATGAACACATTTTTCTTACTATTGTTTAGCCAAAGATCATCTGTTTCATCTTCACAAATAGGGCATGCCTTAGCCCCTTTAGTAGTATATCCTGATAAGTTACCATATGTTGGGAAGTCATTGGTTGTGCAGAACAGCATGGCTCACAAGGTGAAGTTGGTTTGGCTATGAGCATCAAACACTGCCACACCTTCATTCCACAGTATCTTTAAATCTTCAATAAGCAGTGTCAAATACACATCTATGTCGTTTCCTGGTTGTTTAGGCCCAGATATTAACAAAGATAACATGATGTATTTACGCTTCATGCATAACCAAGGAGGAAGATTGTAAACTGTTAAAAGAACTGGCCAAGTGCTATGACGACTGCTCATGTTACCATGAGGATTCATTCCATCTGTGCATAGTCCAAGCCTAAGATTTCGGTTTTCGGAACTGAATTCAGAATTCAGGAAACTTCATATTAATGTTCTTCCATTGAGGAGAATCGGCGGGATGTTTCAATTTTCCATCTTCTTTTCTACCAACAGCATGCCATTGCAAATTGTTTGCATCATTTGGATTTGCAAACAAACGCTTGAACCTTGGAATCACCGGTAGATACCACAACACCTTCGCAGGAGCACCTTTCTTCTTCTCACATGCATCATCGTATCCTTTCCGTTTATAACGCGATGCTCCACACTTCGGACACACATGCAAGTCTTTGTATTGTTTCCAATACAAAATACAATCGTTTGGACATGCATGGATCCTTTAAATGTCCATACTCAACGGACATAACATTTTTTTTGCCTCATAAGTTGAACAAGGAAGTTCGTTATCATCAGGAAGCATGTCCTTTAAAAGTTTCAATAACTCCGTGAAACTCTTATCACTCCACCTATTCTTTGCTTTTAAGTTATACAATTTAAGCATTGATGATAACTTTGTAAATTTACTACATCCAGAAAACAAAGGTTTTCCAGAATTTTCAAAAAAAGTTTCAAACTCTTGAGGCAGTTCATTCAAATCCCCTTGCATATCACGCATCAATTCATCTAGCCGGTCATTGTCTTCATCAGTTCTAACAGTATCTTCTTTACGCTTATCTTTCTCTACATCTAATTCGACATCATCTGTACTAAAAGGTACATTCTCACCATGCCATATCCACGGGTCATATCCTTCTTTAAAACCACGACGTATCAAATGACTCTTAATTTCGTCAATCCCACGAAACTTTTTTAGATTTCTACAATCACAACAAGGACACACTATATATTTTTCACCAATTTTACTTGCATATTCCTCGGCAATTTGTACAAAGTCTAGAACCCCATTGACATATTCAAGTGTATTACGTTTCTTATACATCCAACTCCGATCCATATCTCCTATTGTCACACAAACATTTATAATATGATAAATGAATTAGTTTATTTGAGATACAACTTAAAGACTCAAGTTCAATAATTGAAAATTTAAAATAATACCAAAAACTAACTTTATTGAGTATTTACTAATATACTTGAATGTGATAATTATTTCTTATTTGTTGGACACTTTGTTAATTTTGAGTATATACTTTATTGATAATTATTTGATTTACTTGAATTTTTTATAATTACTTAGCTTCTAATTATTTATTGGACACTTTATTGTAAAATTTAAAATACTACCAAAAATTAATTAAAAATTTATTGGACACTTTGTTAATTTTGGTTATATACTTTATTGAGTATTATTTGATTTACTTGAATTTTTTATAATTACTTAGCTTCTTATTATTTATTGTACACTTTATTGTAAACTTTAAAATACTACCAACTAAAACTAACTAAATAATTTAAAATTTAAATTACTAATTAAAACTAACTATTTACTTATATACTTTGTTAAAATACTAATTAAAACTAACTAAATAATTTAAAATTTAAAATACTAATTAAAACTAACTATTTACTTATATACTTTGTTAAAATACTAATTAAAACTAACTAAATAATTTAAAATATATTATTGAACATTCAAACACATAATAGCAAGTATATGGATATAAATAACACACAATTTTATTAATTCAACTACATCACAATATTAACACCAAACATATACAATAATACATAATAATTAATCAAAATTAAATTTAAGAATAATAAATATTTATTATGTATAAAACAAATAAATAAAATAAATTAAAAAATAACTAAATTCATTTCAAGAGCATCCCAAATAACAAATAAATAAAATAAAATAAATAATTAAATCCGAACGGGGGGGGGGAGAGTGCGGCGTACCTTGACCGACGGGGGGAGTGCAGCAGCGATCGGCGGTGGGCGGGGGAGGGGACCGGTGGTGCGGCAGCTACGTCCAGCGGCGACGGAGTGCGGCGGTTGCGTTGGGCGGCGGCGAGGGGAAGCGGTGCGGAGGCTTCGGAGAGCAGCGGCGACGGTAGAGGAGGCGGTGGCTGTGGAGAGCAGCAGCAGCGGCGGCGGCGGCTGTGTCGACCGGAGCAGGCGGAGGAGTGGACGGCGGCGGCTGTGTCGCTCAAGCTCTCAGATCGTGTGGAGGTGTAGAGGCAGACGGGTACGGCTCGCTCTCAGATCCAGATCTCTATATATATTTTCTTTCAAAAAAAAGAGGTAGCTGCGTCCGAAGTTTGAACTTCGGACGCAGCTACGTGTCACGCGTTTATTAGCTGCGTCCGAAGTTCCACCTTCGGACGCAGCTTCTCTTTATAATATTTTTATAATCTTACCAGCTGCGTCCGAAATGTGAACTTCGGACGCAGCAGATCATTTAAAAAAAATTAAAAAAAAAAAAAAAGTGGACAATTTAATTACAAAAATGCCACCGCGTCGCTTTGTGCGTCCGAAGTTTGAACTTCGGACGCAGCCGGCCCTAAATTTATACTCTATTCTGTACTAGTGGTTGCAAAAAGAGGAAACAAAATATCATCCAAATCTCCTTTTCTCTCTCTATAACCCTGAACTTCACCATTATCACTCTTGTTTCAGAACATACAGGCACCGTGAAAAAAATTCAACCTCTTGTGTAAAAATGGATTAGGATTCTACCTAGTATTTCGACTTTGCAAGACTTACAAAGAAGTACCCTAGAGAAATTCAACATCAGGCTTCACGAGAAATGGTGTTGATCATCAACAACAAAATCGATCCTCCTGGTGGAGAACCTATTTGGTCCTTTTATTCTAGAGCAGAGCAACATGACATCTAAAAGGATTTCTCAAGCCACTCGCTGTGGAAACTGGCGAATCATCTAAAGAGAAGGTTCCTGAGGTTCACTCGAAAAACCCTCGTCTATAATCTTTCCCTTCCCTACATATGTTCTTTATATGTTGCTCTGTGAATGTGAAAATGCTTGAACAATTTTTGTTTACATAAATAAATTTTTCAGGAGATAATTGTTCTCTCAGATATTGAAGAAGAAAACAAAATTGAATACCCTATTGTTGAAAAACCTTTACCATTAGTCTCTGTGAAAAAGAAACATGTTGATCCAGTTGATGATTTACCTTCTGATATTTCTGCCCAGAATGTGAATTCTTCAATATCTGTTGATCCTAACTCTGCACCCAGTTTGGTTTATGGCCCTTACTTATTAGAATCACCATCCTCCATGTTCTCCAGACTTGATTTGTTCAATGTGTTGAATGATTACAAAAAATCTGTTTCCCTCACAAATAGGCCGTCTATCCCAATAACCATCCCAACCATTAGTATCCACAGAGAACACACATAATATTACTGAGAAAAATCAAACTACCATGTCTGAAGAATCCCATACCACAGAAACCACTAAAACCATACCTGAACGAACTCTTGAGTTTACCCCTGTCAATCCTACCACTGAACCAGTCCTAGAACCATTGGATTTTGAAAATTGAATATGAATCAGGAAATCCACAAGAGAAACAGGTAGCGGATGAAGATGATGGAGGAAACAACATACCCCTGTCTCAGATCAGAAAATCCAAAGAAAAGGCAAAAGGAAAGACGAAAGTGACTGAAGGTGAAGCTGATACAAACCTAGTGTAAAAGATTCAGGTCTTTACTGCTCCTGCTCCAAGAAGAAGAACCAGATCTACAACAACAGTGCAAAAAAAGACTCATTCTCCTACCAAGAAGTCGAAAAGAAAGCAAACAACTCCAGAACAGAATGAGCCAAATATCTCACAAGATCAAGCTACCATCCAAAAGAAGAGAAAGCTGAATGTTCCTATTGCTTATGAACCATCACCTGCTGACCAACAACTGGATGTGTGTTCAGTTGTACCTCTAAAAACTATCAAGCCTCAGTTTATTTCAGAAGAATTGCTGCAAGATGGGATTTTGTTGATAAAAGCAAAATTTTTAGTGAGAGATTTCTGGGCGTAGAAAAGTTCAAATCCCAATGCCAACTCCTACCAGTATTTGAGAAAATCCAATTGATGAGGTCAGTCACAAATCTGAAAGACTATCCACCCATTGCCATCAAAGAGTTTTATGCAAATCTCATGCCAACCATCAAGCAAGCAGGGTCAACCCAGTATGGGCGTGTCTGGCTACGAGGAAAATCCTACACTTTCACATCCACCACCACAAATATGTATTTTGGCATTGATGCAGACGATATTGATGATCCAGTTATGGGTGCAAATACGATTACAAAGATCATCACTGGAGGGACTTACAGCTATTGGCCCACTGAAACCAACATGCTGCCTGCGAAGTCACTTACTACCAAGCACGCAATTCTGCATAAGATTGCAATGAACAACTGGATGCCAAGTGAGCATAGAGGAGCATTGAACCTTCAAATGGCTAATTTGATATACAGAATTGGTAAGGGCATTCCAGTTGACCTTGGTGACCTCATTTCAAACAAGTGATAACCTTCAGAAAACCAGCTACTAAGGAAAGTAAGGTAAAGTTGCCCTTCCTTTGCACTATCTATGGAGTCTTGCGTACTCAAGGCTTCTGACCAGAGGCAAATGAACCTATGGAGGCACCACAAGTCAGATTGACTGATGCCCGACTCAAACAAGGATCACATGTGCTCAATATCTTTCCTGAACATGGAAGCAGCTCTACACCAGCTTTAGCCATTGATCGACCACATACAAGCTAGCTAACTACCAGCACTTAGACAAATGCATAAAAGATCTTAACACAATCATTCAAATCCTTGTTGAGAAAAGAGGAGTTGAAATGCAGCTACGTGAACAATTGAGGCTAAGAGAACAAGAGATGACAGCTACTGCTAAACTGTCTACTGAACCTTCTGGTGCACCTACTGAGGAAACTCCAAATGCTACTGAGACTGCTCCGACCAGCCAGGAGGCTGTGTCATCAGAATCTGATTGATTCTGCTTGTAATACCTGGTTTGCTTCTCTACTTGGTCCTGCTTTGGAATATTGTGGCTACAGATTCACAAGTTCCTGGCAATAGGGGAGTAGAAACAAACTTCTAATCATTGTTCTTGGTTACTAGTTACTTGATTTAGTACTACTTGTTGATAAGGAGGAAGGAGGCTGTTTTTTTAAGACCCTAAAGTGCTGGTTCGATGAAGACTTTATCTTTCTCCAGCATGTATTAGATATATCATATTTGTAATAGGGTCTTAGTTTGTCAAGTTTGTTTTGGTGAAATGATCACTTTTTTAGCACTTTTTTAGTCTCAAACTCTGGTATTTTGGTTATCTGAACTATTGATCTATCCATCTATTGAACTATCTCTGTTATGTTAGAAGTATTGTAAATTGCCAAGAAACTTGCTACAAAGAGGGAGATTGTTAATAAAATACAAAAACAATTGTTTTGAAAAGAGCTCCCAAGTTGTATTAAGTTTCATGTCAATATTGCTTATAGTTCAAAGGATAGTTCAATTACTATAGTCTTACTATGTATCAGTCTAAGATAAAGTCTGTACAAAGGAAGTATGTAGTTCAGATGTTCTGAACACACTAAAGACTATGAAGACGACGCTCCTCTGCACAAGTATCTGTACTAGTTCAAGCAAGATGTTCAGAGACAGTTATTCAGTTACAACCTCTTCAAGATTGAGACAGAGTTTAAATAAGAGTAAACCCTTATTGAAAAAGGTTTGAGCGAAATCCACAGAGTATACTCTGTATGAGCTTAAGTGAGATCTTGACAAAGCTTACCTTTGATTCAAGATAGAATTTCTCTAGGAGAATGAATGTGAAAGTATTCACTCTTGAAAGCATGGTGTGCTGCTATTGAGGGGGAGCCTCAATTCAAGAAGATCGGGAGATCAAGTTCTTGTCAACTCTTCAAGGCAGAACTCTAGAATGATGATTCGATGATTTTCTAGAGTCAACCACATGAACACAATTGTAATTGCTGGTACATTTTGTATTGTTGATTCAATGGATAGTTGGACAACTAGAGTGAAGCCCCCCAGATATAGGAACTGAGTTTCCGAACTGGGTTATCAATTGTGTGTGTTCTTACTGCTTTATGTTTATTCTTCTAAGTGTGCTTTACGTGTCTAAACTACCTAGTGCACTATCAATTATACAGATTAGGTAGTTTCCAATGAACTTAGCAATTATCTTCTCTAATTGGAAACTTACCTAAGCACGTTAAATTGACTCAAATGAGTCTGAATTTCAAGCGCGTCTTTCTCGAACTCATAAGCCTTCAAGTCACTAAAGATTTGAGTAGTACTCGTTGTCCTGAGATCTCGATGGTCACGCATAGCAATGACTTTCATCTCCTAACTCTTGGGTACTCATCAGATGATCTTTAAGTTGATCTCCTTCTGTGTGAGCTTTTTGTCGTCTAAATCTCCGATGTCGATTAGTAACTTCATGAAACGTGCCTCCATATCAGGTATGGAATCTTTTGCTCCAAGTTTGAAGTCTTCGAATCTTTTCATGGCTATGGTTAGTTTGTTTTCCTTCTTTTGTTCATCACCTTCACTAATCTGCATGAGGGTGTCCCAGATTTCCTTTGCGGATTTGCACTTTCTTACTCTCGGGAACAATGACTTGTCTAGAGCCTTGTAGAGAATGTCTCGTGCAATGTTGACGAGATTTGCACGAGTCCTCTCCTCAGTTGTTAATGAGGACTTCTCCTTGGGTCTCATTTCAGCTGTTGTCGGACCTTCAACAGCTCGGTTCGAATTAACCTCCAAAATTTGAATTGGCCCACCAGTTATGACATCCCACATCTCATCGTGGATTGCAGACAGATGAGTCTGCATGCGCACTTTCCAGTCATCAAATTTGTCAAGGTTAAACATGAGAAAATGCTATGATATTCCATTTTTGACATGTGTGCAAAGTGTGAAAAATATTTTTCAAGCTTTTGAAAAGAGATCACCAGGCAGTATACACAGAGTGTTCACCGTTCAAGGTAACCTACTCTGATACCACTTGTTGGTCCCGATTGATATGATGTGAGTCTAGAAGGGGGGGGGGGGTTGAATAGACTCACAAGGATTTTGAAACTTTTTGCAAGAACGAACACTTAAGGAGGTTGAACTTGATCAAAGATAAACGCAACGGATAGATAAAGTTTCAACAGGTTTTAATATCACTTTGCACAAATTTGTGATTATGAAAAATTAGGTTTGGTTGTTAGTATGCAATGTAGTACGTGAAAGTAAAGAGAGAGAGAGAGAGAGAGAGAGAGAGAGAGAGAGAGATTTATAGTGGTTCGGCTATTAACTAAGCCTACTCCACTCTTCTTCACAACTTGGGAAGGATCGCATTATTGTCTCCGTAATAGTACAATATCCTCTCTACAACGTGCTCCTTTGATCACCAAGCCCGGCAGCCACGTTCCACTAGGTTTTTCAACTCCTTCAAAGTCTACTCCGCCTCTTTCTACTTCTCCTAAGCAGAGATTGGTTGAAATGGTTGAAGATTTTCTCCAACGTGGAAATCTTGTGTTAAGCTTCTTGATTCAACGCTTGAACTACACAAGATCTCCTTTTAAAACTAGATTGAGAGTTTGAGCTTTTGAATATTTTGCACACTGATTTTTGCTTGCTAATGCTTTTTGCATATGTCAACCAACTGCTCCAAATGAGAAGGAGCATGGGTATTTATAGGTGTGAACTTTAGTTCCGTTGGAGGGAAACTGAAATTCGAAACCCTATATCCAGTGTGTAATATCCGTTGGGTAAAATATAACCATTTGTGAGTGTCAGTACTTTCTAGCCGTTTGTCTACTTTAGTGTAAAGACAATTTGTCTTTTGTCTTACACAAAAGGACATGTCATTTAATGCTCATTGGGATCACAACCTAGGATCCGTTTGACATTCTGGTCATACCTAACCTCAAGGCTATGGACAAGACAAAGTTCCAAAGAGTGTCTTTAGAATCCTAGTGTCTTGGGTACTCGTGAGAATGATTGACCTTATCATTCTCTGATCATCTCCTCGAATTATTCATCTTTGATTATTCAGTCTTCAAGAGTTCGACCCTTCCAGTGTTCGGCCTTATACATCTTCAGTCTTCATATCTTCAATCTTCAAGTCTTCGAACTTCAAGTCTTTGGATCAAAGTTATCGTCCTTGACAGCTCCTTAGAATTTGACCGAGAGTTGCTCTTGATTTGTATAGACTTGTCTAATAACGAGTTCTTGACAATGATTCATCCTTCTATGAAACAAAAGAAAAAATAAAAGTTTGGGGGATCTCCTCGGGTCTTTGGTATCATCAAAATCAATGACTCGGTGTTCCTAACACTATGTATACAAACATACACCACTCCATGTTAGAAAATGCACCACAATGAAAATACACAAAAACACCAAAAAGCACACCACACACTCAAAATAATGCACCATAACTCCCCTGCCCCTAATGATGCATATCCTAACACTATTTGGTGTATATTTGCATACCTAGTGATGTGATTTTTGGTGATGCGTACCTAATGGTGCATATTTGTGTGGTGTATTTTCTAACATTGAGTGATGTATATTGGTATACATAGTGGTGCGACCGCACTGACAGCATGTTAAGGCGCGACCACAATTAATCATGACCCTATATATATATATATATAATTACATTCATGTAAAAACAGTCTTTAAAATACAAACTTGTGGACATATCTAGTGCGTTTGTTTTAATTTATCTACGGTTAGGATTGATTTGTGGGCTTTTAATTGATTGATCTACTGGCATGTATGTTTAAGGTGTTTTTATTTTTGTGAGGGGCAATTGGGGGTTTAATGTTTTGTTCTCTCTCCCAACTTTATTCCAATTGTCGGTTGTTTCTCTCCCTTCTGTCTTCACTCGCGAACGCGCTTTTCTCCGATCTCTTTCAATCGTTAAGCTCTGGGTTCGGTATTGCGGCTCTCCTTCATCGTAGACGGTAGTGGTTGGCGACCACGGTCGAGGTGAGCAGCGAGGACCACAGGGACATGGTGTCGCATGATGTAAGGTTTTTCCCCCTATTTTGTTGTCGTTTTTGTGTTGTTGTTGTTTGCATTTGTTTTTTTTTTTTTCAGATTTGGGTGGGGCTTTTCTGTCGGTAGTTGGGTTTCTGTGTATTCGCTGTGGGGGTTTCTGATTTGTTCAATATTTTGTTGCTTTAGCATATTAGGGCTTATGTACTGCAATTGACAAATTAATAATAGCAAATGTAATATTCCAAAATTTTAAATATTCAAACTGTCCCACTGCATACATGTTCAAACTTCAAAGTTGTTTAGTTCATGATTTTTTTTTTCCCGACATACACGGTGTGCTTTTCTGGGGTTTGGGTGGGTTTTTTTGTGTGGTTTTGTTTCTCTCTTTGAGAATGCATATAGTGGTTAGGATAGTGTAATATTTTCTTATTTGCAATGTTGTTGGTGAGCCAGTCCAATCTCTCATAAATCCCTTCTCCAGGTGTGGCGTTAGTACTCCTGATATTCACATAACAAATGCATAAAACTTTTTGTCAAATTTTTAGTTTCAAAATAGTGCCATAATTTATTTTTTTTGGGAATTTAACTGTACATATATGAGGTATAAGTCTATATATAAGTGCTTATATACTATATTACTTTAGAGAACACATTGCTATTCATTTATAGGGAACACATTTATACTTTCTAGGGGACACAGTGTATAATTTTAATTTTTTTTTTACTTTAGCATTTAAGTTTAGATACTATTTGATCTTCAGTTTGTCACTCTTATACTCTACGAGTGGGCAAGGCAAACACGGTAATGTCAGTTTGTCACTCTTTTACTATACGAGTGGGCAATGCAAACACGATAATGTCTGTGCGCATTGATTTGTTTGAGTGTGTGCATTGATCTGTTTGAGTCTGTGCATTGATTTGTTTGACTATGTGCCACGCTATTCTATTTATATGTGTAAGTTTTTTTTGGCATTTACTTTTGTTGTTTTGCCGTTTTTTCGTTGTTATCTTTTCATGTTGTCAATTGTGGTTCGCGATATGTTTGTTGATGTCAATGTTGGAAATTGGGTTTTATAGATTGTGTGCAGGTTTGGTGTTTTCATTCTTTTAAGTTGTTTTTTACACATTCAGGTTTATATACTCTAGTGTGTGCATTTCTCAGTACGAATGTGTGCATAAACTTAACCTGTGTGTGGGTTGGCTTTTTTGAATAGGTGGGTAGTTGATCTTCTCTTGTGTTATGACTGGTTGCTCAAGTCTCAACTGCACAGTGTTCGTATGGCACGAGCACACATTTTAGACCGCTCAAACTAGGGATGGCAATGTGCCCAGTCCCCGACGGGGATCCCCGTCCCCATCTCCAACGGGGACGGGGATGGGAAAAATTTTGGGGATCGGGGACGGGGAATACATGTAATTCCCCGTCGGGGACGGGGACGGGGATACCCCTCCCCGCCCCGCCCAGTCCCGTCCCCGAATCATTATTATAATTTAAAAAAAATTAAAATATATATAAATAAATTATAATAATTTAAAATATATATATATAAATAAGCTTAGTGTATAAGCTTAGTAATTCAACTAATTCCACTGTACTGCCATTAGTAATTTCACTAATTTCACTATAATGTTGCGGAATTACTTTTATATATATATATATATAATTTTTAAAATAAGACTTAAGTTTTTATTTTTTAAAATTAAAAATTACACTAATTTAAGATTTTAACTAAAAATTGATCGGGAACGGGGAATCCCCGTCCCCGCCTAATTCCCTGCGGGGGTGGAGATGGGGACTACTTTCAAATCCCCGCCAGGGATGGGGACGGGGTCGGGGTTTCGGGGACGGGGACGGGGAGTATACTCCCCACCTCCGCCCCGCCCCGTTGCCATCCTTAGCTCAAACACACACTTTCTTGTTGGTGTACGCATGCCGTTTTTGAATTTGTTTGCACACACTGTATTCCATGTGCGCACACAATTTCTACACACTGTGCACACTCCCACTACTAGTTTTTGTATGTGTTCCCTCTTCATGTGGGCTATTTGGCAAATGTGTTGCCATGTTATTCGCTGCCTTTTGTCCTTCTGTCCTATTAGTCTTTTGTAGATTTGGTTTTGGAAAAACCCCAAACTTTGGAAAGGTCAATTTTAGATTTGGCCCAATTGGTGAAGCAAGGTCAGGACGGTGATTTCAATGGAGAGGTGTGTAGAGAGATGTTTGAGGCCATAAAGTTGCTTGTTGGCATAAAACAACGGCCTTCTAATTACGTTCCTGATGGTGAAGTTCCGGCTAAGACCACTTTTTGCCAACGCGAGGATGCTTTCTAGAGTAATCCTGACAATTTGCGTGCTATCGATGAAATTGAGCGGGCCATTTTGCAACGATTTGACTTCAAGGATATGCCGATTTACCGCACCTTTTAAATAATTCCAATGGGTGTTTGTGTGCGCTGCCGCCCAAAATCGTGTGCACACTAGTGTTAAATCTATTGGTTCATGCCTGCATGCAACATTGTCAACCAGGATTGGTAGCCTTTTATGTATTCAATTATAAATCCTTTTACTTAAAAAAAAAACCAATTTTACAGTCGAAATGGAAATCACTCCATGTATTTTCAAACCAGTGTATTCAAAATGAAACATTATGGCACCCACTACGTTACACTGTGTGCAACCATTTGTATAGATGTGTGCATCATGCCGATTAAACGCAACTTTTAATTATTCCAAAATCCAATTAGAACTTGTGTGCACTACCCTCTACGCCCGTGTGCACAATGGAGGCAATACTGTTGTTCATATCTGTATACAACATTATGACATTCAATTATAATAAGTCCTTTCAGATAAAAAAACATATCACCACCTTGATAATGCATGGTTGGTCAGTATCCTTTTAAACATGCACATAGTTCTTTTGTTGTGTTCACACAGTTCCCTATACGCTTTGATGTGTGCATCGACGCCACTAGGTTTGTGCCCGATCAGTTTCTGACATGCAGAACTATAATATGTCCTTCGTTAAATCACTTGCTTAATCATGATCACACTCAACTCTAAGTACCCTGTTAACTACATGTCTGCGTTAGGTGTCCCCATTGTTATGCTACTGCCAAAAACATACGCATTGTGGCTTACTTCCCAACTCATGTAAGCCCCAACTTACTTTCCCACTTTAAACTACATGAAGTTATTTCATTTTGTGCACCCGAATTGACCTCGCATTCGAGATTAGTGTCCATTTTTAATACGGGGTAGGCATTCTTCAGATACTGTGTGTGCACAGTGGCACTTATGTGTGTGCACAATCTGCATTATGAAAACACATAAAACGTAAGAATCTGCTCGAATTTCATTGTGTGTGTTAAAATACTCTTATGTGTGCACTAAAGGGTGCATCATGGTGTCAGTGTGTGTGCACATTACATAACTGTGTAGCGGGGGGTGTAATTTCCCTCTTCTTAATTCAATTGCTTAATCATTACCATACGATTTTTTAGTTCACCCCATGTTGAATTTCCAAACCTATCTTCTGTTTACAATTTTCACATACAATAAATCCCTTACATAAATTGATATCTAAAAAAAAATAAAGTCATGTAGTAATTTTTTTTAAAAAACTCTAAAGTCGTAAAGAACTTCTAACATGTTTCTGCTGTAGCCATTACATATTCCTTCACTCCAATGAATTTCGCAAATTGGTCGCTAGTTTGGTCCCTTGCGTGAAAGTGGTCAGTTCTGCCAATAAATTACACAATCAAATTCCAATCCTACCTTGATTAAAATACTAACAATCATCTGTAATATCCTAATATAATACTATCCATATTTAAACTTTGTTTGCTTTGCCTTTTTTACCCCTTTTTAAAATTTTAATCCTAAATGCTACGTGCTGATCTTCTTAATCTCAGCCGCCCAACCGCTTTAATCCTATGGTCCCATTTTATCCACACGTCTGTATTTTAAAGGTGTTTGCATGTGAATGCAACCCCATTACATACATGCATGCATGCATGCATACATACATACATACATACATACATACATATGCAATAATGCAATATACATTATTGTATGAGCTCTATTTTGTTGTTTCATTTTCCATAGACACTAATTTAATTATAATAATGTTAAAGTATTATTTTAATTACACACCACGTTCATTTGACAATATATGTTATTGTATGGCTCTGAATTTTAGTTTCATTTTCCACAGACACTAGTTCCATTTTAACAACACTAAGGTATCATTTTAATTATACTACAGTTTCATTTAACAATATATGTTGTTGAATGAGCTCTGTTTATTAGTTTTATTTTCCACACATAGTAGTTTCATTTTAGCAAGACTAAAGTATCATTTTAATTGCCAAAGACCTTGTGGTCTAGTGGCACCCGGTGTCCCGGTTTACACTCCCACATGAATGGGTTCGAGCCTCAGTGGAGGCAACTGTTGACTCTTTGTGTTTCAGTAGGTTGAGAAAGTTTCGAGGGTTATCCATTACGAAAAGACCTTCCCCTGAGTGGATATGTGGAAGTACGCTATGATGATCCAGGGAAACGTGTGGTTTCTGAACCCATTGAGATGACCCAAGAATTTCGCTATTTCGATTTTGCTAGTCCTTGGGAACAGCGTAGCGACGAATAATTAAGATAGGTTCCGGTCCAGGGGACAAATCAATAGGAAATGCTATTTGCTTCGTAAGAATAAGAAATCACTTATATGAAATGAAAGAGTTTCACGGGAATTGTCTTGATCGTCGGATATCATTGAGAAAGAAATAGGAAGACGTGTTATCGAACGATTTCCTGCAATTGTAGGAGCTGCTCTCGTTGGTCTTGTCTTGCTACGAGGTTGTGTAACAAATATCGTAGTATAGTTGCAGCAAGAAAGTTGTTGTGACGTGAACTGCGCTGTGCTCATCAAACAAAGTTATGGCTGCTCCATGCATAATTAAAAAATGCTGAAGAAGGTGACTCGCGTAGACAGCTAACTCTTTTTCAATAGAAAAGAATAGCCAAACCAACCCAGTCATGGTCTGTAGGAAATAATTCTCAAAATAAAACAAGAAAATAACCTACGAAAGGTTAAAAATAACATGGAAGTAGAAGGGGACGAAATGGATGATCTTGGGTAGGTTGCAAATACGAGTCGAGTCGCCTCTCTCCTTAAAACCTTATTTACCGTCTCCCGGGGTGCTGGAGCGTTGCGATCTATGTTTCCCAGAATAAAACATACTACGGTTCCTGCGTTTGAGCAATACAAACTTGGAACCCGACGAACGAGAACGTGGGATAAACACATGTAGCTAAAAAGAAGGAGTAGAGTTTCGAGGTGAAAAAGCTTGTTTTTCTTGTTGTATCAAATGCTACTGCTCAACCTATAATTATATAGGAGATGAGAAATTAATTGCATATTAATCATGGCATTAATCTAATAATTAAATTAGACTTATAACCCCTATAAAAGCAGACCATTACCTGAGAATTGATTTAGAAAATTTAAACATTGGAATTAATTCAAAATTAATCCCGTAATGTTCAGAATTGATCCCCTAAATATCTGGCCGGTGACCGAAGGTGACTTTGTCTAATCACGGGGCGTAAACTCATTTTTCTTTTCACGGACATTCGTAGAAATCACAATTTATACATACATTCGAGGCTCGTTTTCTAACAAAACGTGTCAGAAAACCTGATCCATTTTCTAGTAAACAAGTTAGAGTATGTGTATCGCATTCTAACAAGTACGTCAGAAAATCTGGACCACAGGATTTTTTAATCCTAGCTAAATCCAATTCATTTTCTAGTAAACAAGTTAGAATATGCTCACCACATTCTAATATGTACATCAGAAAATATGGATTATAGGATTTTTCAATCCTAACTCACTTGCTACGTCTAGCTTTGAGCTCAGGTGCTAGGTTCCTCATTAGACTTTCACAGAAAATATCTTCAAGGAACGATGAATTTCTAATTTTTCATGTTCTTATGTATGTCTGGAACGTGGACTTTGAGTACTAAGAACAAAACCACTTTTGGCAAGCCAAACCCCACATTTCAAGTATTAGTAGCTCATATCTATCCACCACTCGTAAGGAGCCTTATCGAGTTTCTTGCGGGAAACCTTGGTTAAAAGGTACTTGCTTGTCCAAAATAATGTCTTATTACCCCCACATTGAGGTAGGCCCGAACATATCAACGTCTTGATATTCGTGTTCGGTAACATCATTCAATTGAGGTGAATACCACGACGTACCCTCAAGTACAGTATGAACACAGAAATCACCCAGATGTGTTTCTTATTCACCACATCGATCGCTTTTAACCGCATTAATTTCATAATTAGTTTGGTTTTTCCAACTTTATTCTTATAAAGAATAACATTCCGCTACAGCGGTCTTGATAGCAACAAGCAAGCACCTCTCGCAGGGTACAGGAAACACCCCTGCAAAAGGTGCAAAGGGAGACTAAGTTGCACCCCAAGAGAGGTGCATGAAATCACTTCTCGCAAGGTGCAATTAGCACCTCTCACAAAGTGCAATTAGCACATCTCGCAAAGGTGCATACACCTTTCATTTGCCTCCAAATACACATAGCCGTAACAGCCATGTTTAACCCCACTAGCTTGAGCTTTAATTCCAATTTAATCCCACTAAGAACTATGATTAGTGCCTCAACAACTGGATTAATTAGGCATTAAACAAGCTATTTGGACGTTACTGTTAGTGCTCCTTGCAAGAACTCTTCATAATGCTTAAAATACCACTTCCAACATTCACAATTAAGAGATTAAATCTTAATAACAATTGAGCACCTTTCGTAGCACTAACCAAAGTGCTAAATAATTAGCACTAATCAACATATTGAGCTTTTCGTTAGTGCTACAACATTAGCACTTAAGCTCAATTTAACAGATTAATGACCCAAACATTCCACCATCTGTCTCAAATTAAATTTCACACTAGTAAAATTTGGAATTTTTGATCAAGTTAATTCTAACACAAATAATGAGATCAAATCAACCAAATTTTCAACTAGTTGAATCAAGCCTTTATAATCGTATTAAGAATATCACTTAAAATATTCTATACACTTGAGTTGTGACGCTCACGATTATTAGGCTATCCCAATTTAGACAAATTTTAGCCTTGAAATCTAGAACCGGAGTTCTTTACAAGATTTCAACATATAACACACTTGTTACATTTCATTTAAGTCATTTTAGCATTTCTCAAATAATAATGCTACATATTCATGCACAAAGCATTTATATTGAATCATACATCAAATATTATTTCATAAAATAATTTGCATGTATCATGATCCAATAATCTCAATGGAACAATCATATTTTTAATCAATAATAAAAATATATTACAAGGATACTAACACAATTTCATTTAAAATTGACTAGATAGGAAAATACATTGGATATAAAACTTCCTAACTCCTATCTCGTAGTAATCCTTCAAACTCATGCACCGTGTTCCATTTTTCTAGCCGTCCACTCCCGCAAAGTGGTGGCACCTGCACATCGAGTACACCTGTTAAAGGAATTAGGTTGTGACCTCACTCGTCCAACCATCCGCCACATCCTTTAACCATAGCACATTCTCACCAGGATGATGGTTCGCTTCATGGTGGCCCCACGCCTTCTTCACATAATCTTTTTGAGAACTAAGCTTTCGCTTGCCCTTCCCTTGATTATGGTTGAAGTTGTTGTTCACACTACTATAATCCTCAGGACCATGTAGTGGTGACAAAGCCATTGGATCTTTCGTGGCTATTAGCTGATCCACTTGGTACCAAAGGTACCCGCATCGTGAGAATATACCCCTTAATGCTCACACCGTTCTGTGAACCAACATTCACCGGTGCCTGGGAATGTGCAACAATGTTGTCGTTCCATACATTATTGTTCTCAACAACATTACGGTTCTCGCCCACAATGATGATCACTGGCAAAACGAGATTCTTCATTTCTCCAAGGAATTCGAGAATCAAGGAAAACAGATAAATAAGGTTTTAAGACTGTAGGAAATAATTCTCGAAATTTCCAAGAAAACGGAGAAAATACAAAATCCACGAAGGATAAATAAAACAGGAAAATAACATACGAAAGGTTAAAAATAACCTGGAAGCAGAAGGGGACGAAATGGATGATCTTGGGTAGGTTGCAAGTATGAATCAAGTTACCTCTCTCCTTAAAACCTTATTTACCGCCTCCCGGGGTGCTGGAGTGTTGCGGTCTAGGTTTCCCAGGATAAAACGTGCTACGGTTCCTGCATTTAAGCATACAAACTTGGAACCCGGCGAACGAGAACGTGGGATGAACACAGGTGGCTAGAAAGATGGAGGATCAGAGTTTCGGGGTGAAAAAAACTTGTTTTTCTTATTGTATCAAATGCTACTACTCAACCTAGAAATATATAGGAGATTAGGAATTAATAGCATATTAATCATGGCATTAATCTGATAATTAAATCAGACTTATAACCCCTGTAACAGCAGACCATTACTTGAGAATTGATTCAGAAAATTTAAAATTGGAATTAATTCAAAATTAATTCCATAACAGATGAATCAAGACTCTGAAAGGTCACTACCCAAATCGGACACGAGACAAGATGAGACGACGAGGAGTTAACCATTCTGCCAAACCGGAGCTGTTAGCGTACTAGAATGGCCGAACCGAACCCGAGTTCGTAAGGCCGAACCCAAGTATGGTTTGATGATTCGCTCCAAGATGAATCATCAATGGCTCTGTGTTGGAAAACAGATACGAAAATGTGGCATAAGCACGCAAGGCCAGCCAATTTTCTGAATAACATTCGTGCGCTGCTCAATTCAATAAGTCTTAGAAAGGCTCTTGTATAAATAGTGGTGCAAACCCACTTCCCAAACCAGTGTGGGACAACAGCTTATTTTAAAGCTTTCCCTCCATTTTTCCAACTCAAATGTGTCAACTTTGAGAACCAATTTCTTATTCACCTATTATCCCTTTTGTGCGTACAATATATCAATATCTTCGTCTAACTATGAAGAACCCGAATCTACTTTGATCCGACCCAAATCGAAAGTGAATCCCACATATATTTGTACCACAAAAAGCCACTAAAATGCCATTTTATGCTATTTTTTTCCAACATGGTCCACTGTATAACAATTGAGTGAAGGTCAAATGACCTTGGGATGTTAAAGTTACAATAGTTATATTATATGGACCAAAATATTTGAAAAGCGTCTCATCTACTGTCTTAAACAATATGTACTTTGCAATATTATCCAGATTATTCTTTGTTCTGTCCTAGGATGTCCATGCATCACGAGGCGTTAGAATATATTCTGGGGCGTTTGGTCCTTGTGCGGCTGCATTAGCATCTACCATCATAATCTACACTGGACCTTCTATAATTACCTCCCATATCTCATCATGAAGAGTAGACAAGAGTTCCTGCATTTGAACCTTTCAGTCATCAAATTTATTTAGATTAAACATAAGGTTCTTTGACATGTGCTGATCCATTTTAAAAATGAATAATACATGCAAAGAAAATGAGTTTTTTTTTTCAATAAGGAAGATTACCAAGCAGTACACACAGAGTGTTTATTGATCAAGGTACTACTTTGATACGACTTGTTGGTCCCGATAGGATTAGGATACAAGTCTAGAGGGGGGTGAATAGACTTGTATGATTTTTCAAAAAGATTTACGAATAGTTGAAGTAATTGAAATGTAATGTTAACTACTCGAGAGTAAGCACATAAGAAATATAAGTTAACCCTTTAAACATTTTGCACGTAATTTGTTCTTTTAAAATTAGTTAGGTTTGATCATTTGAAAAGATGCAATGTGAGTAGAAATTAAAGGATATATATATATATATATATATATATATATATATAGAGTCATGATCAGGTGCGACCGTGCTCTCCCGTGCGGCCGTGCGGTTCACACCACTCAATATTACGGAATACACCACTCAATGTTAAGAAACACACCACACAAATATGCACTGTGGTGTGTTTCTTAACATTGTGGTGTGTTTCATTGTGGTATGTTTCTTAACATTGAGTGGTGTATTTCGTAACATTGAGTGGTGTGTGACCGCACGGCCGCACGGGAGAGCATGGCCGCACCTGAAATTATTTCTATATATATATATATATATATATATATATATAGAGAGAGAGAGAGAGAGAGAGAGAGAGAGAGAGAGAGAGAGAGAGAGAGAGAGAGAGAGAGAGAGAGAGAGAGNCTATGAAGAACCCGAATCTACTTTGATCCGACCCAAATCGAAAGTGAATCCCACATATATTTGTACCACAAAAAGCCACTAAAATGCCATTTTATGCTATTTTTTTCCAACATGGTCCACTGTATAACAATTGAGTGAAGGTCAAATGACCTTGGGATGTTAAAGTTACAATAGTTATATTATATGGACCAAAATATTTGAAAAGCGTCTCATCTACTGTCTTAAACAATATGTACTTTGCAATATTATCCAGATTATTCTTTGTTCTGTCCTAGGATGTCCATGCATCACGAGGCGTTAGAATATATTCTGGGGCGTTTGGTCCTTGTGCGGCTGCATTAGCATCTACCATCATAATCTACACTGGACCTTCTATAATTACCTCCCATATCTCATCATGAAGAGTAGACAAGAGTTCCTGCATTTGAACCTTTCAGTCATCAAATTTATTTAGATTAAACATAAGGTTCTTTGACATGTGCTGATCCATTTTAAAAATGAATAATACATGCAAAGAAAATGAGTTTTTTTTTTCAATAAGGAAGATTACCAAGCAGTACACACAGAGTGTTTATTGATCAAGGTACTACTTTGATACGACTTGTTGGTCCCGATAGGATTAGGATACAAGTCTAGAGGGGGGTGAATAGACTTGTATGATTTTTCAAAAAGATTTACGAATAGTTGAAGTAATTGAAATGTAATGTTAACTACTCGAGAGTAAGCACATAAGAAATATAAGTTAACCCTTTAAACATTTTGCACGTAATTTGTTCTTTTAAAATTAGTTAGGTTTGATCATTTGAAAAGATGCAATGTGAGTAGAAATTAAAGGATATATATATATATATATATATATATATATATATAGAGTCATGATCAGGTGCGACCGTGCTCTCCCGTGCGGCCGTGCGGTTCACACCACTCAATATTACGGAATACACCACTCAATGTTAAGAAACACACCACACAAATATGCACTGTGGTGTGTTTCTTAACATTGTGGTGTGTTTCATTGTGGTATGTTTCTTAACATTGAGTGGTGTATTTCGTAACATTGAGTGGTGTGTGACCGCACGGCCGCACGGGAGAGCATGGCCGCACCTGAAATTATTTCTATATATATATATATATATATATATATATATAGAGAGAGAGAGAGAGAGAGAGAGAGAGAGAGAGAGAGAGAG
>NC_044926.1:15674534-15694249 GCF_003576645.1 Ipomoea triloba | reverse complement strand
GACCCGATAGGATTAGGATACAAGTCTAGAGGGGGGGTGAATAGACTTGTATGATTTTCAAAAAGATTTACGAATAGTTGAAGTAATTGAAATGTAATGTTAACTACTCGAGAGTAAGCACATAAGAAATATAAGTTAACCTTTAAACATTTTGCACGTAATTTGTTCTTTTAAAATTAGTTAGGTTTGATCATTTGAAAAGATGCAATGTGAGTAGAAATTAAAGGATATATATATATATATATATATATATATATATAGAGTCATGATCAGGTGCGACCGTGCTCTCCCGTGCGGCCGTGCGGTTCACACCACTCAATATTACGGAATACACCACTCAATGTTAAGAAACACACCACACAAATATGCACTGTGGTGTGTTTCTTAACATTGTGGTGTGTTTCATTGTGGTATGTTTCTTAACATTGAGTGGTGTATTTCGTAACATTGAGTGGTGTGTGACCGCACGGCCGCACGGGAGAGCATGGCCGCACCTGAAATTATTTCTATATATATATATATATATATATATATATATAGAGAGAGAGAGAGAGAGAGAGAGAGAGAGAGAGAGTGAGAGTGAGAGAGAGTCAGAGAGAGAGAGAGAGAGAGATGGAGAGTGAGAGAAAGAATTTATAGTGGTTCGACGGCTAAGGCAGCCTATACCACTTTTCTCCTTGGAACTCCTAAGGAGGGTTTGCACTATCCCTTAGTACAACACGGACGTCTAAGTATTGAACACCTAGCCGGCCTTGAACTCCACTAGGTTTTTCAACTAACACAGTCTACTTGGACTCTTTTTACTTCTACCGAGTAGAAATTACAAAGTTTGAAGAAAAAGTTTCTTCTTTCTCCAACTAAGATCTTGGCTTTGAGACTCTAGATCTTCATTGATTAGCAGCGCAAGTCTCTTGAGATCTGGATAGTAAGTGATGTAGCAAATAAGAGTGGTATAAACTATAGAATGCAGACTAAGGTTGGCGCGGGCTCAGGTCCTTAGCCTTGTCAGCTTGTTAATTCAAGTGTTGGGCTCGGGCTACATGACAGTGGGTCAGAGGTTTCCAAGCTCCTTTATAGCCTATTGAAACAACCAAAAGATCCCCTACCTCGAATTAAATGTGGTATTTATAGTCGAGGCTCAAGGACAAATTCCTGCTCTCAAGCATGCTAGGCACGTAGAACACATGCACATGTCCTAGTCGGGGCAGAAGGAGAACCGCACACGTGTGGCTAGATGCTCCAAAAAACACGGAACGTAGTCGTTGGAAATAAAGTTTGAAGGTCGGCCCGAGCTGTATAGCTCGGGGCTGATGATGAATGTGCTGGAATCTGCCCAAAAGCCAAGCGCATAGGCTCAGCACTTTGAGATGGTTAGGAAACGTTTGAGTGAGGTTGGCGGTGGTCGGTCCAACTATGTCACCTGCTATAGGCTCGATATCGACCATCGTACGACACCTGTCCCGAGGAATAATCCCTATCAAGTAGCCCCCTAGCCCAAAGCTTGACGAACACTCAGGAGGAAGGGTTTGGGCTATTGGAAGATGCGAGGTCGCGGTCAGGCGTGGGTACACGAGAAAGGCTATGGATCTCCGTCTACTAGATCACGAGGACACGTGCCGGCCATCCTCTTCTCTTGAGATCTGGTTCAAATTTCAAAATGTCGATTCGCTTTCCCTCTAGTTTTTTCCTTATAAAATAAGGCACTCTAGGGGGTCCCATCTTTACGCTTGCTATTGCCTTGAGACTGGAGCTTCCCGAACAATCGCACTGAAGCAGAAAGCTTATCACAACTCTATTCTCCGAGCTTTTTTACCCCGAACCGACAAGTAGGTCCGTGTTTCTCAACTTAATTATTTTTATTATTGTAGATTTTTATACCGCACCTATACATTATGCCCTGTTCACAGGCCCTTGTGCTAAAACGTCCCCCCTAACCTCTAGGGAGAAATCATGTCGGGTTCCGATAGCCAAAACATCTCAGGCTAGTACTATGACGCTGAGGTCGAGATCAACTTTTTCATTGTCTCGTCCAAAGGGTAGTAACTAGTTCTAGTAGCCAGGATACGTTTCTGCCGACTACTACTCAATAGGGTAAATACCCTAGTGGTAGACTCCGCTAACCACTCAAAATAATTGGACTAAAAGTCCTAGTGAGACAGGATACGTTTCTACTGCTCACTCCACAACAAATTGGATTTTAACCCAAGCATCCAGAATTTCATAACAGGATACTACACAAGTTTTAAAATTCATTAAGGGCATCACAACCCAAAAAAAAAAAAAAAAAAACCTTTTATCCTCTATCTTTATTGTAACACCCCAATTTTCATAACCAATTTTTTTCTTAATTTTTCTTCATGATTGAAAGTTTACTAATACAATAGCGGAAGCATTTACTAACCAAAAGAAAATGGGTGTTACCGCCACGCTTAGGTATCTTTCCTATACCCAAACGCTAAGGCTAAAATACAACTTTAACTACTCAATCCAAATCCAATTTAATTACAATAAATAAATATAACTACACAATGGAGAATTCTCAAATACATCAACTCCAAAATGTCTATTCTTTGATAGATAGACTTAAATCTTCTCAACTTGAATTCATCTCAAATTCCTATCCATGTTCACCTGTAAAAATCATTTAATACAAAAATAGAGTGTAGATAAAATTCGCATAAGCTATGTAAGAATCACTTCACCCCGTAAAATATAAGTTTAGATTTTATTATTTTCAAAACTCATTAACTTTTCCAAAATTGTATATATATAATTTATTTCTTAATCTTACATAATAATATAACTTTCCAAAATACCTGTGGAGATATCATTTTCTAAAAATAACATATTTGTCAAGGAAGAGTCAATACCAAGTAGAGAGTCTTTAAGCTCTCAACATAACCACCAAGGCACCAATAGGCATCATAAGCCAAACCAAAAACCAATAGGCACTAAAGGCCAAATCAAAACTCAAATTTCCATAATTCATAAATCAATATGTGAGATATCAGTCCACACCAATACCAATCACTTTTTTATATTGACCGTAATTCGAATAGGTAAGTTGTGAGATTTCCGACTCACACCGGCACCAAATATTATTATCCTTGACCAAATTTGTATATATCGAAAAGAGATTTTCTCCAAATATTTATGATATAATATTTTTCTCCACATAATTTCACAAAATATTTGTATTCCATAATATAATGGCAACAGCACTTTCACCATACGGATATATACATAACACCAAAATTTTCAAGCCACACATTTACACAACACACGGATTTGACCCGTAAAAATTCATTCTCGATGATTCGAGAATCAACACACATAATATGCAATGCACTTGTTATCACATGAACATTATTATGCACATAGTTTGTAAAACACATAATTTTGATATTATATCATAAAAATATATTTATAAATATTGGGGTAAAATATTTATAATTTTAGGGAACATGAAATCTTACTTCAAAAGCCCAAAATTTAATCAACACTTAATAACACCTTAATAGGAACCTGCGAATCAAATAATTCTAATATAATCACTGATACTAATAATAATATTATTATTATTAATATAACCTCACTGATGAAACACCATCATAATCCACTAATCATTCTTTTGATTTTTCATCTTCAATTCACGTACAGAAGTATACATCATCATCAACTCATATTTCATATCATCATATCCATCATTATGAACATAAATCCAACATCATTACTTAAATTATTATTATAACCATTATATGAATATCATTATCAAAACCCACTTCATCTCATCAGATTTAACAAACAACAGATATCGCCATTTTCATTTCATCATTAATCAACAAACCCATATCATCATAAACTAAAACCATCGAACATTGGAAATAAATTTAGGGGAGAAACAATACCTGGAACAAGAACCATTATAGTAATCAAGAAGAAAAGAAGAAGTAGGAGTGGAATATGAAGAAAATCCGAACGAGAGAGACGTGAGAGAGACTAGGAAGAAATCTCGAAGCTATGTTGCTTGGGAACAAATTAAATTTCAGCCAAAATAAGAGAGTAAAAGGGAAAGATAAGCCATAGACCTTGTGGTCTAGTGGCACCCAGTGTCCCGATTAACACTCCCACATGAATGATGGGGTGGGTTCGAGCTCAAAAAAAAAAAAAGAAAAAAAGGGAAAAAAGTAACTATGAACAAATACTACATTGTAACCGAGCCAGTAGTACTAAAAAAAAAAGAAAAAAAAGGGAAAGATAAGAATGGGGTGACTACCTGTCTCCACAATTTGCCAAATTATTAAATTAAATGATTTGGGTGGTTAATTACCTTTACCCCCCCCCCTAATCTCGCCAAAACGTACCGTGGAGGACGTTAGAAAAAAAATATTTCAACCGCCAGAGAAAAAAATAATAATTTAAAAGGAAACACTATTTTATTTACCACTTCACAAAAAACAGTCAAGACTTAAGAGAACAGATATCAGGGCATTCCAACGGAGCACCCTCCGGCGGAGTCGATTTAAGAGAACAACTGGGCCGACAAAACGGCCAAGACTTGAGGGGGCGTTTGAGCCGGCAGACTTCCCGGCACACCGGGGAATCTCGTCAAGGTACGATAAACAACCGACCTCCACCCGGGGAGTTGGAACAAATCATAGTTCAAGTCATCAATGAGGTCGAAAGACGAAGGCTCGAGAACTTCGGCACAAACAATCAGACCGATCCCATTCGACCAACGGGAGAAGGGACCGCGAACCCTCAAGTTACTAGGCAAGAAGGGCGTCACAGGGAGGATCACCTGGCCCCCCGTCGAGAAGACGGTAGGCGTCGGGAGGTAGCCCGGTCCGTTATGGATCGCTTAAGTGACCCCCAGGGGAATCCGTTACGAAACCCGCTGCGCGGAAACCCGGATCGACCAAACGGCAATCGCCAAGAACGTCGAGCCGCGGCAGCTTGGCAGAGGGTGCAAACTGCTATATCAGAAAGTAGCGCAGAATCCCCCGCGGAACCTAAGTACCGCCAAAGTCAAATGGAAGGCTTCGAGCGAAGGCTACAAAATCTACAGGATCAATTTGAAGGCAAGGTGAGACCTTCTGCTTAGAATCTATTAACCTCCTTGCCCTTCGTGGATGAAATCATGGACTATCGGGCTCCCGCGGACCTAAAAATCCCGGAACATGCTACTTTCGATGGGACGGGGGATCCCCGAGAACATTTGGTCAGTTATCAGGCCAAAATGCAAGTTTTAGGGGTGGAAGAGCCACTTATGTGCAAGGCTTTTCTCCCTACTCGGGTGGAAGAGCCACTTATGTGCAAGGCTTTTCTCCCTACTCTCAAGGGGCTCGCTCTTATGTGCAAGGCTTTTCTCCCTACTCTCAAGGGGCTCGCTCAAAAATGGTTTTTGGCACTGCCAAGCCGTTCTATTCGGTGCTTCAATGATTTAGCCGACCGATTCCTTACTCATTACACCGTAAACATCAAGCCGCAGCGCAATCTTACCCACTTGAGCGGAATCAGTCAAGATGAGGGAGAAGCTTTGAAGACGTATCTGGCTCGCTGGCAAAAAGAGGTACAAACTATCGAGGGGTTAGACGAGCAAGTGGCTATCACCTTTTTTATGGAGTCGCTCCGAGCGAGCAAATTGTTTATTGATCTCCACAATGATCGTCCTAAGACATATGCGGAGGCTATCCAGAGAGCCAGTCGTCAGGCAGACACGGAAGAAGCTGTGAGACAAAAACGGCAACGAGAAGCTGCCGGATCCAGCGCTAAGCGATCACGACCTGACTCCAGGAGTCGAGCGGAGCCTGAGCGCTCTAGTCGCACTGAGGTTCAACGAGGAGCTGAGAGGGTGGGGGCTCCGCCCCCTCGCCTTACCGTGGCCCAACCTGTGCATGAGGTAAAAGATACCTTGCCTCTCCCTCCGCCTCTGAAACCTGGAGATCAGCCCGAGATCCTACCTCCGGGAGGGGTCCAGGCGAAATACTGTCGATATCACCGATCGACTACACATACCACGGAGGAATGTTTTTACCTGCGCAAAGAAATAGAGGCCATGATACAGAAGGGTGCCCCACCCCCACCTAATCAGTGGAGGCGACATCCGCGCTCCGACAAAACAGATTCACGCTCCGATCGAGGAAAAAAACTCGCCTCTGAGGAAGAGGAGACTAATTGGAAGCACAAACCTGTTATCAACATGATAGTAGGAGGACCGGAAGGAGGGGACTCATCCGGTTCTCGGAAAGCTTGGGCTCGGCAACTATACGTGGGGACCATCTATGGTCGGGATGATAGTCTAAAAAAGGTATGTCGAGAACCCATTTTGTTTACCGATGAGGACCTACCCCGAAGCCAACACCCCCATCGGGATGCTTTGGTTATTGCCATGGACGTCCATGGCACGGTAGTCCGAAGAGTCCTAGTGGACACAGGGAGTAGCGTGAACATCTTGTATCTGGAGGTGTTTGAGAGATTGGGGTTACAACGTAACAAGCTAAAACATGTGAAAACACCTTTGGCCGGTTTTACCGGGGACTCGATTGAGTCAGAAGGATCCACACGTTTGCCGATCGAAATCGGGACCTTTCCCAACCTTCGAAGCATAGACATGGAATTTGTGGTAGTCAACCTATCCTACTCCCATAATATGATTCTGGGGCGACCTGGATTAGAAGATCTGGGTGCTCTCATCTCCCTAGAGCATCTTTGTTTGAAATTCCGGACTCCCAATGGGATCGGAGTCGCTCGGTGCAACCAGAAGGCAGCTCGGGATTGTTATTTACAATCCTGTCGAAAGATTGGGAAAATGGACTTGAGGATTCATGCTATCACTAGTCGGGAGGAACAGTTAAAGAGTCTTGACCGACCCGAGCCGGCGGTAGAACTAGAGGAAGTTGAGATTGACCCCTTGCGCCCCGAGAGACGAGTAAGGATCGGAGTGGGTTTGGCTGAGAAAGTCAAACAAGAAATTATCCAGGAGTTGCAAAAATATCAAAAGGTATTTGCTTGGGGCCCTGAAGATATGCCGGGAGTTTATCGATCGGTCATTTGCCACCGACTGGCCGTCAACCCTAACCACAAACCCGTAATTCAGAAGAAAACATACTTCTCGGCGGATCGACGAGAATTCGTTAAGAAGGAGGTGGAAACCTTGATGGCTGCGCAGCATATCCGTGAGGTAAAATATCCAGACTGGCTCGCCAATGTAGTGCTTGTGCCAAAGCCTCCCGCTTGGCGAATGTGCGTGGATTACACAGATCTTAATCAAGCTTGCCCGAAAGATCCTTTCCCTTTACCAAGGATCGATCAGTTGGTGGACGAGACGGCTGGCTGTGATTTATTGAGCTTCATGGACGCCTTCCGGGGCTATCATCAAATCTTTATGCACCCCGCTGACGAAGAGAAGACTGCCTTTATCACCCCAGATGGGGTATACTGCTATCGGGTAATGCCTTTTGGACTAAAGAATGCTGGGGCCACCTATACCCGAATGGTAGGACGATTGTTCAGAGACCTGCTAGGAAAATCCATGGCAGCCTATGTGGATGACATGCTTGTGAAAAGCAAAGATGAAGGAACTCATGCGAGAGATTTGGCGGCTACCTTTGCCATAATGGAAAAATACAATCTGCGATTGAACCCAAAAAAGTGCGCCTTTGCGGTACGAGGAGGAAAATTCCTTGGTTATATGGTCACTCGGAAAGGAATCGAGCCTAACCCTAAAAAGGTGAAGGCTATACTTGATATGCAGCCTCCCGGGACCTTGAAGGAACTACAAAGGTTAACGGGGCGACTCGCAGCCTTAAACAGGTTCCTGTCTAAATCAGCAGACCGGGCCTTACCTTTTTTCGAAGCTATGAAGAAGAGGGAAGGGTTTCGCTGGACAGAAGAATGTCAGAAGTCGTTTGATGAGTTAAAAGATTATTTACAGACTCCGCCACTACTATCTACTCCGAAGGAAGGGGAAGTGCTATTCCTCTATCTAGCCGCCTCTCAAAAGGCTGTTAGTTCTGTGTTAATCCGAGAGGAAGAGCGAGTACAGCATCCCGTCTACTATGTCAGTCGAGCCTTAAAGGCTTCAGAGATTCGGTATACCCCCTTAACCGATCAGCCTTTGGCAGGTGTTCTGCGAAACCCCAACTCTTCGGGGCGTTTGGTAAAGTGGGCCGTAGAGCTCACCCAGTATGGGATTGAGTATCACCCTCGCCCCTCGGTGAAAGGTCAAGCCTTAGCCGATTTCATAGTAGAATGCACCGCTCAGAGCCCGGAACCCAATGCCAAGGCCCCTGAGGAAGGGGATTGGTGGGAAATGCATGCCGATGGAGCCGCCAGTCAACATCATTGTGGGGGTGGAATCATGTTGACGACTCCCGAAGGTTTCCGTTTATACTATTCATTGACGCACGAGTTCAAAGCCTCGAATAATGAGGCTGAGTATGAGGCCGTGATCGGAGGATTGCGGATGGCTAATGCCCTTAAAGTTCAAAAGATCCGGATAAAGACCAACTCCCGCCTAGTGGTCGGACAAGTAACTAGAACATGTGAGGCGAAGAATGAAAGACTTGGACGATATAAAGAGGTCACTGAGGGACTTCTGGGTGAATTCGAAGCCTATGAGTTAGAGCACGTGCCCCGCGCCGAGAATACAGAGGTCGATATTCTGTCCAAAATGGCCTTAGGAGGAATACCGGATCATCTCCTCAGAATCTGTCAGAACGAACGAGTCTCGCTACCCAGCATAGAACCAAAAGTTGTTCCAAAAGACGTGTGTATCACTGAGGAAGTGGACCCTGAGGAACATCCAGAAGTATTCTGGATGGAGGAAATTCGTAGGTATAAGGAAAAGGGGGACCTCCCTGACGATCCGGCCGAAGCAGCGAAAATTCAGAGACGATCCCCCGCGTATGTGTTGATAGACGGTCACATGTACAAGAAGTCCTTCGGGGGACCGTTGCTAAGGTGTTTGTACCCTTCTGAGGCAAACCAAGTTATGGAGGTGACGCATAGAGGAATTTGTTCAGCTCATCAAGGGGCCCATATGCTAGCTTGCAAAATAGTGTTACAAGGATATTATTGGCCCACTATGGTCAAGGACTGTATCAACCGAGTCGCTAGATGTACGATATGTCAGTCCTTCGCTAAGAAGGACACTCGGCCAACCTCATTTTATACTCCGATCACGATAGCAATTCCCTTTGCCAAATGGGGGATTGATATCGTTGGGCCGTTGCCCCAGGCACCTGGACGGCTGCGATTCTGTATGGTGGCGGTGGATTATTTTACCAAATGGGTAGAAGCCGAGCCCTTGGCAACTATCACTGAATTTCAATGTCGCAAGTTCCTTTGGAGGAAGGTCATTTGTCGATTCGGGCTCCCAGAGCACCTAGTTAGTGACAATGGAAGATAGTTTGATTGCCGACCCTTCAGCGATTTTTGCCAATAGTATGGAATACGACACACCAGGGTCTCAATGGCTTACCCCCAGGCCAATGGTCAGGTCGAGAATGTTAATCGAACCATTGTAGATGGAATTCGAAGAAAGTTAAATGACCTGGGAGGAACTTGGGTCGATGAGTTGGACCGAGTCCTATGGGCGTATCGAACGACTCCTCGGAGAGCAACCTCGGGGAGACTCCATTCTCCCTTACTTATGGCTTCGAGGCCAAGGTACTTGCCGAGATTACCACTCCAACCCTTCGGGTGTTACAGTATAACGACGATGAAAATGAAGAAAATCTGCAAATAGAGAAAAACTTCCTTGAGGAAAGGAGGGATGCGGCGTATGGACGGATGGCCGAATACCAGCAGTCAGTCAAACGCTATTATGACAAAAGAGTAAAGGAGAAGAAGTTTCAGGAGGGAGATCTAGTCTTAAGGGACCGGGACGCCAGTCAACCTAATCAAAGGGGGAAATTTGCAATTAAATGGGAAGGTCCTTACCGAATCAGAGAAATCATTCGCCCGGGAACATACCGTTTGGAGACCCCGGAAGGGCAGGCTGTTGAGAGAAAATGGAATGCGGTACATCTGAAGAAATTCTTCCAGTAGAAGGTTAGGCTTTTAAAAGATTGTAATGAAATTCATGAATTTTAATAGAGTAATTACTTTTTTACAACATCTTGTTTCGAGGGCGCTTATGAGTCTGGCAGTCTGTCTGCCTTTGAGTGAGTTAGGTTGAGATAACCTAAGTCTCATTTCGATCCTCGGATCCTTATGAGTCTGGCAGTCTGTCTGCCTTTGAGTGTGTTAGGTTGAGATAACCTAAGTCTCATTTCGATCCTCGGATCCTTATGAGTCTGGCAGTCTGTCTGCCTTTGAGTGAGTTAGGTTGAGATAACCTAAGTCTCATTTCGATCCTCGGATCCTTATGAGTCTGGCAGTCTATCTGCCTTTGAGTGAGTTAGGTTGAGATAACCTAAGTCTCATTTCGATCCTCAGATCCTTATGAGCCTGGCAGTCTGTCTGCCTTTGAGTGAGTTAGGTTGAGATAACCTAAGTCTCATTTCGATCCTCGGATCCTTATGAGTCTGGCAGTCTATCTGCCTTTGAGTGAGTTAGGTTGAGATAACCTAAGTCTCATTTCGATCCTCAGATCCTTATGAGCCTGGCAGTCTGTCTGCCTTTGAGTGAGTTAGGTAGAGATAACCTAAGTCTCATTTCGATCCTCGGATCCTTATGAGTCTGGCAGTCTGTCTGCCTTTGAGTGAGTTAGGTTGAGATAACCTAAGTCTCATTTCGATCCTCGGATCCTTATGAGTCTGGCAGTCTGTCTACCTCTAAGTGAGAAGGTTGAGAAAACCTGTCGGATGAGTCCTCGACTGAGGGACTCGGAATAAGTGAGTTAGCGGTCGTTAGATCTTGAGAAGGTTGAGAAAACCTGTCGAATGAGTCCTCGACTGAGGGACTCGAAATAAGTGAGTTAGCGGTCGTTAGACCTTGGGAAGGTTGAGAAATCCTGTTGGATGAGGCCTCAAGCTGAGGGACTTGGCCCACAGCCAGGACTTTCGAGTTGCCGGGCGAAAATAAAAAGTAAGGAAAGACGAAGTAAAGCTAGACGAGCAAATGAAAAGGAAAGGCAATTGTTTGTTCAAAACATAAGAGGCCTAAGGCAGTCAAAAAAGGCCCCTCAACAAAAAGTTCGAATAAAACAAAGCGCAGCGGATATTTTTTAAGCCCCCAAGTTACCACCAACTGTCTCCCCCTCCGTTGAGCCAATAGGGGGAGGGTCGTTGGTGCTTCCTTGAAGGCGAGAGCGTCGTACTAAGCCACCTTCCGCCGGCTCCTCCTCCTCCGATATGTTGAGCATTGAAGGTACGGGATTGCGATCCATTCCTGCCAGAGCAGTCAAATTGGCAGCAGAACTCAGATACGGGGAGTCCATCGGAATTTTCCCACCACTTGAGTTCTCCGGAGTGACCCTGTCGGTTTCTCCGGCCCCCTGTTGACGCGCGGGGGTAGCAGGAATGCGAGAAGGAAGCTCGGCTAACTGTGCTAGGAGGCCCCATTTTTCTGGGTCGAAGGTCGGATCCCTCTCCAAAAGAACCGGGTAGATGTCACGTTGCATGTCCAAGGACCCCATGTGATAGTCCTCCTTGTCACGTTGCATGTCCAAGGACCCCATGTGATAGTCCTCCTCGTCACGTTGCATGTCCAAGGACCCCATGTGATAGTCCTCCTCCCCCAGGTCTGTCAGATAGGCTCGGCCTTCATCAGAACTTAGCCACTCCATAGCCAGCAGCCTTAACCTCGAGCGAACATTGGCCAGCACATCCTCCTCAAAGGCTCGGGAAGACTTATAGGTAGCCACGGCTAAGTCCGCAGCCTCAGCATTCTTCTTCTTCTCGGCCTCGAGCTCCGACTCCAGTTGACCCACCCGGAGTGCCGAGTCATCCAGCTCTTTCTCCCGCTTGAGAAGGTCGGCCCTTAGAGTCGGCACCAGCTCCGCATCCGCTAGGAGTGGGCTCATTCTCTTCCGCATTTCCGACTGGACAGCCAGAGCCTGCCGAGTGATAAAAACGAATAAATAAGCGCAATATGAAATCCATGTGAGAACTCGACATGAGCATAGCTTACCCGATACAAGTAGCGGGAGACGCCTTCGAAGACCTTCTCAGAGGAGTGACCCTCGCAGTAAGCTGCGTCCTTGGGAAGGATAACCTTATCCAGCCAGTCATGTACTGGAAAAGCACCTTGAACGATGCTGTCATCGGCATCAGTCTCAAAACCAACAGCCACCCTTTTTGCTGATGGGGCTGGCAAAGAAGAGTCGGCCGGACGTTTGGAGCCAGACGGGGCAGCCGGAGGTGGCAGTGCTCGGCGAGGTTGTCGAACACGTGAAGGCTCCGCGGAACGAGTGGGGGAGTCATGAACAACAATTGGGTTGGAGGAGGCAGCGCGGCTCCGAGAGCGTTCCTTCAATGCAGCATGGCGGCTAGACATTTCGGACGTGAGGGAGGGGGTGTGAGAGTCGCCGGAGGGGGTATTATCACCTGCTTCTTAACCTTCCTCCTCCGCTTCTTCCTCCTCCTCAGGATCTGCAAAGCAGTGTATTAAAAAGGTAAGCTATAAAGAGAAAATTTTAAAAAGGAATGACTCATCACCTGGAAGGGCTGCCCCGGCAGGAAGAAGTCCGGCTGCCTTAAGGGCCTTTAGGCTTGACCATACGCTGACTTGAAGTCCGCCCAAGTCTTTCAAAACTTTCATTCCGTCAATCGTTTTTTGGTCGGGGGGAGGTTTTTTTGAGGCATTTGAAGAAGGAGGAGTTCCAGGTCAGGGGGAAGTCAAAAGCCGGATGAGAGGAGGATGGCCGTACAAATAAGAAAAGGGGTTTCCACCCTTTGAGAGAGTCGACCAGTCCGTCAAAAATTTTACAGCCGCTTCGCTGTGAAATTTGGACATAGCCTGGCGAGTTGGACCCGCTTCGCTGTGAAATTTGGACATAGCCTGGCGAGTTGGACCCGACTCTGTTGACCAGGTAGAGTTGTAGTGGCGAGTTGGACCCGACTCTGTTGACCAGGTAGAGTTGTAGAAATAGATTGATCGTTGGATCAATCTCAAGTTTTAGGCAGATCGTTTGTAAGCAAGTGAGGAGGCGGTGAGAGTTTGGAACAAGCTGACCTGGAGATAAGGCAAAGAAGCAGAAAAAGAGAGAAGCAAACGAACTCACGGGGACTCGGAACCCGTGACGAATAGATTGGAGATGCACCCCGACGTATCCACCCGGAGGGGGTTCGGACACATGAAGTTCACGAGGGGCATAGATTTCTGCCGCTGGGCCCAATAAATTTTGGGCCTCTTCCAGTTCACGGGCCGAAATTTTGGAATGAAGGCCCGCGGGAAGGCCGATGTCCTCTAAGTGGCCTGAAGGCCTTTGGAGGTCAGTAGGTAAGGCCGCCATGGCTTGAATGGGCTCTGGGTTTAGAGCAGGGGAAGAAGAGGCGCCCTGTGCGCTCAATGAGGTCGAAGCATTGGGGTTTATCGTAACCCCTGTGCGGCTTGGAGTATAAGACATAATGGAAAGCGAATACAAAGAAACCTACCTGGCCGACTCGGAGGCAAAGAAAGAGAGTACAAGAGAAGGAACGACGGGGCGGAAGTCGAATTTGCAGGTCGCCGGAAATTGGTCGGAGGGTTGAGCGGAAAACCGAAGTCGCGCCGGAGATCCGATAACGCCTTTTGTTTGGGGGAAGAAAGTAAAACGGTGAAAAAGTAAAAAGTGAAAGAAGGACGGTGAATTTCGGTATTTATAGGCAAGGGAGATGAAAAGAGATGAAGACACGTGGAGGGTGAGATTTAATGGCTTGACATCGAAGAGACGTGAAATGTACGCGGGAAGTTACTTCTTTCGGGAATCACAATCGGCGCGAAGTGTAAACGGTGGTGACGTTCAAATAATTTGTTACCTCATAATGAGATTTCGAGGGTTGGACCGGAGTCCTGCAAATGGAGTCGGCACTCGGTCAACCGTGCCTCCCTGAAAAGGGAGTGTGAGAAAGAAGTCATAAGGTTGGTGTGTTGGTTAGACCGGAGTCCTGAAAATGGAGTCGGCACTCGGTCAACCGTGCCTCCCTGAAAAGAGAGTGTGAGAAAGAAGTCATAAGGTTGGTGTTTTGGTTAGGCTGGAGTCCTGAAAATGGAGTCAACACTCGGTTAACCGTGCCTCCCTGAAAAGGGAGTGTGAGAAAGAAGTCATAAGGTTGGTGTTTTGGTTAGGCCGGAGTCCTGAAAATGGAGTCGGCACTCGGTTAACTGTGCCTCCCCGAAAAGGGAATGTGAAAAGAAGCCCTGAAGTGGTTGCGATAGTTAGTCAAAGAAAAGAGTCGGTGCTCGGCTAATCGTGCCTCTTGGAGAGAGGCGTGAGAGGAGAATATGAGAGAAAAAACGACATCATACGCAAAAGAGCCATTTATTCATTAAAGCCTAGCCGAGAATACAAAAATAGCCCTATAGGGCCTAGCATGTCTACGGTTATGGCTACATAGAGACTGTCGGTTGGTGAGAGGTCAAGCTGAGGCGGTAGGGGAATCGGCAGAGATCACGGATGGCGTCTAGGAAGGAGGAGACGGCGGATCAACCTCAAAAACAACTGAGGGAGTAACTGGGAAAACTGTGTCTGGAGTCGCTGGGGAAGCTGGTGGAGTATTCCCTAGGGAATCATCAGCCAGGAATTCCGTTAAGAATTCCACATAATCAGAATCGTAGTTGAGGTTAAGGGGAGAGCCTACTCAGTTTCAGGAGGTGGTGGGGCCGTCACTTCCTTTTCCTCATCAGAAGGAATGAGGAGAGGGTCTTCGTGGGTATCCCCCACTTCGTGACCACCGTGCGCAAGCTTCCGCTGGCGAAGCATCTCTTGCCGGGCCTGCTCGGCCAAGCGTAGAGAACGTCGTGAAGGAGGACCTGCGTCGTTTTTCTTCTTCATTATGAGTGGCAAAGGAGGGTGTCCCCTTTTGAAAAAGGGAAGGTATTTATAGCAGAAGGGAATGAGTTGAAGAAATAAGGGCAAAAGGGATAAGGACCAAAAAGGACGGCTGTCAGAATAAGGAAGGTTCTAACACACAGATTCGGTGAAATCTCTTGGTAATCGAGTAAAATCAGGGATTGTAATTGGAGTTGACAAGAGAGAAAGATATGACAGAGATACGGATCCACTTTGTCAGAAGATATACTTTCCTAGGTTTTGGTTCCTTAAACCAAGGAAAGTGAGGGACTAGATGATGGTATATAAAGGCGACTGGGTAGACTATCCAGTCCGTAGGAAGAAAAGCTAGTAGAACACTGATGCCTTGGAACAGGTGAGGTCCGCCCCGACTCCTCGGGTGGACGGTCATCCCGTAAGGCGTCGGTACCCCGAAACATGTGAAGACCGCCCCGACTCCTTGGGGGTCGGTCGGAAGGGGAACTGGCTGACTGGGTATACAAGGCTGTCGGCTGGTCTTCGACAGACTCCTGAGGATGTCCGGCGGAGACGAAGGATCGAGAGAACCAACGGACGATCATAAGAGAACGGCTATCATTATGAGCATTTAATGTCTTTTATGAGCTATTATTTGTAACATTGATTAAGAGATTAATTGTGTAACCAACCAGGTGCATGAGATATATAGTTGTACAGGACCCCTTTGAGAGGGGGATGGAAGGAGGGGAAGGAGAGACAAAAAACCACTTGAGAATTTATATAAAATACACTTATTGTTCTTGTTATTTTCCGGTAGTGTTGGCCCGCCGGCCGATCGCCTGAAGATCGGGAAACCATCAATTGCATTCAAAGAGGTTGTTTCAACAATTCTTGGTCGACTTATGTTTATAAGAAATAATCAAAAGGCTTTGCGTTGTGAAGTTTACAAAGGGTTGTCAGATGCATTATTTAGGGGAGATATAGACCCTTCAACCCAAGGGAAGAGGATTATCTTACCATCAAGCTTTACAGGAGGTGCAAGATATATGATCTAAAACTACCAGGATGCCATGGCTATATGTCGGATAGGCTATCCAAACTTATTCATTACGTTTACATGTAACCCAAAGTGGCCTGAAATCCAACGGTATATTGGGGTTAGAGGTTTGCGGCCTGAAGATAGACCCGATATTGTTAGTCGCGTCTTCAAAATGAAATTGGATAGTTTGGTTAAAGAATTCAAATCAGGAGAAGTGTTTGGTCCAGTCAAAGCCTGTAAGTCCCTAATTCATTTTATACTTATCACTCTATTATGCTATTGTTCATTTTTTTTGGTATTAATTTAATTTTTAATGTTTTCATTCAACAGTAATATACACAATTGAATTTCAAAAAAGGGGCCTACCACATGCACATATCCTGTTGTTTCTTCGATCAAACAAGTTTGACTCATCACCCAGATCCATTGATGAATTCATTTCAGCGAAAATTCCTGATCAAGAGATTGATAAAGATTACCATAAAGCTGTGGAAGAATTTATGTTGCATGGCCCTTGCGGTGTTGCTAGATCTAACTCACCCTGCATGGTCAATGGACGATGTACCAAATACTTCCCTAAAAGATTTGTTGATTCATCAAGTTTTGATGCGGATGGATACCCTATATATAGAAGACGTAATGATGGAAGAACAATAACAAAGAATGGTATTCAAATGGACAATAGGTATGTGGTGCCTCATAATAGATATTTGTTGTTGAGGTACAAAGCACATTTAAAAGTTGAATGGTGCAACCAGTCTAGATCGATCAAGTACTTATTCAAGTATACAAAGGAAATGATCGAGTCACTGCAGAATTCTATAAAAGTTCCACCGATGGTGATGGTGTGGAAGTTGTGGATGAGATCAACATGTAATATGATTGTAGGTATGTGTCTGCTTCAGAGGCTACTTGGCGGTTACTCAGTTACGACATCCAATGCAGAACGCCAGCAGTAGAGAGACTTAGTTTCCACTTACCAGATAGCCAAACAGTATACTTTCAAGACGATGAAGATGTGGAAAGCATTTTGAATCGACAAACCTTGGGTCAAAGCATGTTTACTGAATGGTTTGAAGCAAACAAGAAATACTCTGAAGCGAGATTGCTAAGTTATATTGAAATGCCGAATAAATTTGTTTGGAAAAAAAAATGTGCGCTAATGGCAGCCGAGGCAACGTGGTTTTTCAATTGGTCGTATTTTTTATGTACCACCGAGGTGTGGTGAGCTTTATTATCTCCGTTGCCTATTGAACATAGTTCGAGGACCTCAAAGTTTTCAAGACATCAAAACATACAATGGAACAGAGTACAACACTTTTAAGGATGCATGTTATGCCCGTGGGTTACTAGATGATGATCTTGAGTATATTGATGCAATTAAGGAAGCTAGCCAATGGTCTACTGCACATTTACTAAGAAAGTTGTTTGTCACACTTTTAATGGCAAACACAATGGGAATGCCTGAATATGTGTGGAACGAGGTTTGGACACATCTCGCCGAAGATGCTCAATACAATCGACGGAAACTATTAAATCAACAAGGTATTCATTTTACCATACTTTCTTCGTATCAAACGAGTTATATTATCTTTATTAGATTGTACTTTCCCCTTTGTTTTAACTAACGAATTCCAACTAAAAATTAGTCAGATTTGTTTCTAAATGATCAAGAAAAAAAAGGATTTTGCACTGTTACAATTGGAAAAGCTCTTATTACTTTACAATAAGAGTTTGAAAGATTTTCCAGACATGCCATTACTCTCAGAAGAAATGTCTGTTAGGACTGACAATAGGTTGATCTTGGAAGAGTTATCATATGATCGTGATTCGCTTGCTAAAGAAAGTGAGTTACTTCATTCCAAACTAACAAATGAGCAAAGATCGATCTATGATGTTGTTATTTTTGATGTTTATTCAAACAAGGGTGGATTGTACTTTGTTTATGGGTATGGTGGTATTGGCAAAACATTTCTTTGGAGGGCACTATCAGCTTATATTAGAGTTAAAGGTCAAATCGTTATCAATGTGGCATCCAATGGTATAGCATCATTGCTTTTGCCTGGAGGACGGACAGCACACTCTAGATTTGCAATACCTATTTGTATCAATGAAGACTCTACTTGCAATATTCATCAAGAAAGTCAATTAGCAGAACTCATTGTTGCAGCGAAATTGATCATTTGGTATGAAACACCAATGATGCACAAGCATTGTTCTGAGGCTTTGGATCGAACAATGCGAGATATATTGCGATTTGTTAATGAAGACAGTGGTAATAGGACATTTGGAGGTCAAACAGTGGTATTCAGAGGTGACTTTAGGAAAATTTTACCAGTGGTGCCAAAAGGATCAAGACAAGACATTGTCTCTTCAACTATAAATTCATCCTACCTTTGGAAGCATTGCAAAGTTATGCGCCTAACAAAGAATTTGAGGTTAAATAGTATGCAATGTCGTTTGGATCAACAACGAATGGGAGAATTTGCTAACTGGTTGGCTTCAATTGGTGATGGTACTATTGGCGAAGATAATGATGGTTACGTTGAGGTTGATATCCCATCTGAAATGTTGTTGAAATCAAATGGTGATCCTATTGCAACTATTGTTAACAGTACTTTCCTGGACTTTAATAGTGGTATAAGTGATGGTAGTTGCTTTCATAGCAATGCAATTCTAGCACCAACATTAGAAGTTGTGAATGAAGTTAATGAATATATGTCTGACTTGACTATAGGGGAAGGGAAGACATATTACAGTTCTGACACAGCGTGCAAAGCTGATGGTTCATCTACGGTACTTGCAGATGTCTATACACCTGAATTCTTAAACACTATTAGAGCTTCAGGACTGCCAAATCATTCTTTAACATTAAAGGTTGGTTCATAATGTTAATGAGGAATATTGATCACAGTCTAGGACTATGAAATGGTACTAGGTTGGTTGTTACAAGATTAGCTGAACATGTTGTTGAAGGAAGCATACTTGCAGGACCCAATGCTGGCACTAGGGTTTTGATTGCTAGAATGACTATAACGCCATCTGACACAAGATTGCCTTTCAAATTCAATAGGAGACAATTTCCTCTCATGTTGTCATATGCAATGACTATCAACAAAAGGTAAGGGAAAACTTTGTCTAATGTTAACCAGTTTTTGTCCATGGACAATTATATGTTGCTGCATCAAGAATAAGTCAACCAAACGACCTCAAGATTTTAATTTATGATGATTCAAAAATTACTTTTAATAGTACTACTAATGTAGTTTACAAAGAAGTTTTTAACAATTTGTAATTTGTCAATTAATTCGTACTCCAAAAACTGGTTCCCAATAATTTGCAATTTGTAACTTCATTAATCTTAAATTTTTTTTCCTGCCAAAACTAAAAGTTTATAATTTACTATTATTATTTTACAGCAATTCTTCATTTTTATTAATACTAATATTAGTCCGTGCATCGCACGGGTCAATAGCTAGTTAATAATAATAACAATGGGCATTTTAGACTTTATTCTACTTATTCCTTTTCAATTCCCATGTATACCAAACATTGAAATTGAAATTTCTAATAATTTTATTCCCTCCAACCAAACGGAATTTAAACTCTCACTTTATTCCCACATTATTCATTTCCCAGGAATTGCAATTCCTTTCCCGCCCTATTAATGGATGATATTTCATATTTCTGCGCAATAACGATTTAAATAAAATTTTAGAAGATGAAATAGGATTCGGAAAAACTTTTTTTTTGTTTTTTTTTTTTTTTTTTTTTTTT